>NC_056737.1:100331183-100486183 GCF_019279795.1 Protopterus annectens
AATTATGGAACTCCCTCCCACCTAAAATTACCTCCGTACCATCATGCACCCACTTCAAAAGCGCACCTAAAAATATGCTGGCTATGCCCTTGCAACTCCCACTCTAATATCACCCATTCCATCCACCCACTACCTTTCTTTCCACCCCACTAACTACCTTGATTATAGCAAGCTTGGATGCTCATAAGCCTAACTACTTATTATACAGCAGGAACGTCTTATTGTAACAATTGTTAATGTCTGTTATGTACTTCGCAGATGATAAAGATTCTAGTTATCTACTGATGTACTATGTTCTTCATCTGTAACTATGTTTGTAATTGTTAATTGCTATGTAAATCCAATGTAACTGCTGTCTGTATATTTTAATTGTGGAGCTTTTCTCCCCGGGCCTCTGCTGAAAATGGACCTACATCCAGTCGGACACTCCCGGTCAGCAAATGTAAATAAATAAATATACATTTGTGACTCCTGAAATAATTTTCCAATGTGCCACACCAACAATTATAAATCTTGAATGCTGCTTTTACAGTAACCTGCTTGAGTGGCCCCATGTGTGTTTCAGTTATGTTATATCTTCCAGTTTGGGAATAAGCAACAACAAAATATGCTTGGGACATGTTCAAACATATCTGTCACCATTAGGTACTGGGCAGAAAAAGGACATTTTTGCATCATACACTGTGAAGAAATGTTATGAGCAGATGAAAAATGGTAGCATTTTGATGTGGATCATGAGACATATCTTAATCACTATGAAAATAATGTCATATCAGGGTACTGCTACAGTGCTCAGATGTCATTGTTTTGTGTGGGTTACAGATAACATTTTTTTCTGGTAGGCCATCAGCAATCTCAAAAACAGACTTTTCAAATTGCAGATATCAAAAGTAGTGGCAAAGACTCTTGAAAATTAGGTACATCTTGTAAAAAATCTAACACAAATTAGCATAAAGCAAGCACACTGCAGCACATAACTTGCTTCTAGTAGAATTTTGGGATACTGCTGAGAGAAACAAGTTTAAATTATTATGAAGGGCAAAATGCCACAACAAATATAAGCTCATAATGTTTCTACTGTGAGATGAGAAAATTGCGCAAAAATCTTCCTTTTCTACATTTTACTCAGATTTTCTGTAAGCACACATTAAAAGTACATGAGATCTATAACTACTAAGGATCAGTTTCTTTCATTTTTCTTGCATTTTACCTGCGTTGCCTGTTTGATTATTGAAAAAGAAACCCGTTCTGTATTCTGCAACAAAACCTTCTAGGTCATCTTTTCTTTTGGAATTCAACACCTACTACTCACCCTTGCACACACATGCGCACATGCATTTGTGCATATATATGAATGTGCATGCCATTTTTTTATTCCTTTTACTTATACACTTGTATTCCTTGACTAGGTGTTTGAACTAGGGAGCAGTACAATCACATGTCAGGAGAGACCACAGAAGGAATGCATTTCTGATACTAACCTTTAAGAAACAAAAATTGTAAAATTATATTTAAGAAGTTATACTTGTGACAATGGTCCAGACTGTTGCAGTTCTGGCACCAATATAGACCAGGGATGCATACATAGCTTTTTTGAGTCTCTTTAACACACCAGGAGTGCTAATAAAGACATAAAGCTGAAAGCTTAGGCCCAAAAAGGAAAAAAAAAAAAAAAAAAAACTAATGGCTGCATGGGTGACAATCCTCATGATCTATTCTCACTTCTGCAAAGGGAATGAATTGGGTGAAAAAAATAATTTATTTTTCATTAGTTTTATTCATTGGAGTATTAAAAGCCTTGAATTTACTGTATTTGCAATGTTTTCCATGCAATACAATACAAAACACATAATATCTGTACTAAGCACATTGCTGAACACTGACACAAACCATGTAATGATTTTACGTATATATATGGATCACCTTTATATCCTCGAAATCGCGTTTCGCCGACACACTAATCACCGACACCAAAAGACCGACAACAAAAAATACCGACAACGCAAAACACCGAAAACCATTACACCAACACACTACACGTAAACAACACAGTACACTACATAACATATCCACTATCCCTAACCCAAACCCTAACCCTAAGGTCCGACACTACCGCACACTTACCCTACCTGCACCCTAACCCTAACTCACTTACCCACCCCTAACCCCAAGATCCGACACTACCGCACACTCACCCTACCTGCACCCTAACCCTAACTCACTTAACCCACCCCTAAACCCACAGTCCCTCACTATCGCACACACACCCTACCTGCACCCTAACCCTAACTCACTTAACCCACCCCTAAACCCACAGTCCTCACTATCGCACACTTACCTGTCCGCTCCCTAACACTAAATCCCTCACTCGATCGCACACTTACCGAGTCCATCGGGTTCTCACCTTGTCGGTCATCTGCGTTGTCAGTGTTTTCGTCCCGTCGGATTCCGTGTCGGCGAAACGCGTTGTCGGGCATCTGAAGGTGACCCATATATATATATATATATATATATATATATATATATATATATATATATATATATATATACACACACACATATATATATATTTATATATATATATATATATATATATATATATATATATATATATATATATATATATATATGTGTACACACATACATACATCCCACACACACATTCATACACTGTGTATGCCTGTTTGTTTGCTTGTGGTGTATATAGGTACTAGTCATATCTATCTGTATAGGTTCATAGGTGTGTACAAGGCTAATGGCCATGGAGCCTTTGCAAGTCTAGCCCATAGGATTACCCTGGCATCATGCCACCCAACATTAGTTCCCAGTGCCTCTGTTGAGTAGAGCCACTGGAGTTATCCTCAGGGTGAGTGTTCCATTTCCCATCAACTCATCAAGATTTATCTTGAAGAGGGCCAGTGAGGTGTTCTGTTTGACATGTATGGGAAGTCTATTCTATAGCATGGGCAGTCTCTGGGTTATGAACCTGTCCCTCTATCATGTTCTGTTAATTGTGGTAATGAGGTTGAGGTCTCTGGACTGTATGGTGTGGAGGGATTGTGATTTCTTTAAATGTAGCATTTCTAACAGACCTGGGTCAGACATGGCTTTGTAAGTCAAGCAGAGATCACCTCTAAGTAGGTGATATGAGACAGAGAATAGATGGTGTTTTTTGAGTCTGTCCATATAGAACAACTGTTTAAGGCCTAGGATCATCTTTGTGAGGTACTTTTGCGGCCTCTCTAGTTGTTGCAGGTGTCTAATGAGGTACATGCCAAATGGGGCATTGTACTTGATGGCTGACCTAATGAGAGAAGAGTAGAGGGAGACAATTACCTCTTTCTTCCTGGATGCAAAACCCTTAGTAATGAGATGTGTCACATAGAAGGACTTTCTGACCACAGTGGCAATGTGCTGGTCAAAAGAGAGGCTGCAATCAACCGGTGTTCCCAGATCTCTTATAACACCCTCCATGTTCAGTAGACTACCATCGATGTGGTAATGCATGGGAACCGAGTTTTTCCCAAAGAGGATGATGACACATTTTTTAGCACTGAGCTTAAAGCCATGGCTCTGATACCACTCATTGGTCTCAGTGAGGCCTTTCTGCAGGATGTTAATATCACTTGGGGAGTTAATAATAGCTCCCAACTTGCAATCATCTGTGAACTTTGTCAGTCAGAGTCACTTCATGTTGGCCTGGACTTCAGAGAAGTAGGACCCAGGAGCAAATCCTGTGGGACTCCACTCATGACTGGTTGGCAGTCTGACTTGAAGTCAGCTACTTTCACACTGTGGGTTCTATCTGTCATCCAGTTTGCAACCCAACTAGTAATATAGGGGTTGGTGCCTAGCTTAGTGAGTTTTTCTATGATTCCTTACTGGGAAATGATATCAAAGGCCTTGGCCAGATCAAGGTAGGCTGTATGAACCACCTTGCCTTCTTCCACAGCTCTGTTTACTGACTCAAAGAGGTCAACCAGGTTGAGCAGTCATGATTTACCCTTCAGAAAATCAAACTGTGTGGGATCCAGAGTTTGGAGATTCCCTATATCCTTGTTTATTAGGTCCATGATGATGCCTTCCATAGCTTTGCATATCAGACTTGTCAGGCTAATGGGGAGATAGTTCCCAGGGTCTGTAGTCACTCCTCCTTTATGGAGAGGGATGACTGTAGCAGTGCACTATTCAATAGTAATAAAGGCTGAGGTGAGACTGTGATTGAACAGGGCACACAGGTGTGGTGCCAGTTCACTGTGTAGTTCATGTAGAACACAGCCAGGGATATTGTCAGGTCCCATAGAAGCTATATTCTTGGCCTTGGAAAGTGTTTTCACCTGTGCAGCAGTAATACTGGGTGCCTGACAATCTACTTGTATTGTGATTAGTCCTTTGGGAGGGCAGAGAGGGGTAAAGTTGGCACTGAATCTGTCAGCTAGTATATTGGCGATATCTGTTGGCTCGGTATAGGAGGTACCATTGTGCAGTAGGTCAGAGCAACTCTGGGTATTGCCGTGAAGATTCTTTACATAACTATAGAAGGCTTTGTGGTTGTCTTTACTATCTGCTGCAAGTCAATTTTCATAGCTAGCTTTAGAGGATTTGATGCGGGATCTCAACTTTTTGTTGAGCCTGATAAGGGAGTTTTTCCAGTCTTGGGACTTCACCTTATTCCACATCAGTTTCTTCCTCCTGTTGTAGAGTTTGTTTATGGCAGGGGACCGCCAGATTGGCTTCCTTTTTTTGGAGGAGAGCATCTTGGTTCTATTGGGTATGGCGAGATCCATGTATGTGTGTATGTGTTCATACAGTGCATTGGTATATGATTTGGCGGTCATGCACATATTCTCCATTTGCATGGGTGCCATGAAATTAGCCATCTCTGCTTTTAGGAGCCCAAAGTTAGCTTTGGAAAAGTTTTTTCATGGTGGTTACCTTTGCTGGGGTGGGGGGGGGGGGGTTGGAGGGATGTGGATTTCTAAGGTGATTCGTTTGTGGTCGGATCTAACCAGGGAGGAGTTGACTATTGGTGTAGAGCAATGGTCGCCCATGTTAGTAATGACCAGGTCAAGGATGATGCTACCTCTAGTGGAGGTAAGAATGAGCTGGTCCAGGGCATTGGAATTAATGAATTCCAGGAAACGTTGGGCAAGTGTATTGGTACATGAGTAGTTTTACCAGTTAATGGAGGGGTAGTTGAAGTCACCCAGTATGAGAGTGTTAGGTTGGACCCTAATGTTCTCCAGGGTGCTTAGGAATGTGGAGTGTGAGTCTTGGGACATGGTTGGGGAAGTACAGCAGGCTACGACCTGAATCGCTGTCTTACCCAATGTTAGCTCACCTGAAGCATCTCTGATGCATTATGTTGGGCTACCAGTCTGGTGGTGTGTGCATCCTTTATGAATACACCACTGCCTTTGGAGCTTCAGTCCAAGTTCTGGGGCCAAAAGATGTGGAATGAGTTATAGCCTGGAAGTGTAGAGTTGCTTTCTGCTGCTTTGAACCAGATCTCTGTTATAACACAAATCTCAATGCTCTCCAGGTTAAGGAGTGCTTCGAGTGTGTGCATTTTGAGATTTAGACTTCTAGCACTGAGCAGCAAGACCCTTAGATTGTATTTGTTTGTAGCTGCTACAGTGGTAATTTGGTCTTTGGAACACAGCCTAAAAAAGGCACTTTAGGGGTGGCAAGAGCCTTGGCCAGTATCCGTAAGCCCAGGGTTGACAGATGCAGGCCATCTCTGGCAAAGCATCAAGGTCTGTCAATCATGTCATCCCAGGCAGACAGATACTGGATCCCCTTGGAATGAACCAGAACCTTAGCCAGTTGTTGAAATCAGTCATTTTCTATATATCAACATATTTTGTATGTATGTATGTATGTATGTATGTGTGTCTACTCTAAGTAGAGGTTTATATGTCAAATTCCATCATAGTCCATGTAGGTGTAAATAATCTGAGATGCACCACCCTGGACTATATGAAGACATTATGGAGCTTTCAGACTATTTGTCACAGGCTGGTAAAAGCCTGGCACTGAGCAGCGTATAAACTTCATCAAGGATGATGCCACAATATGAGCAAAAAATTATTGATTTCAACAACTGATTCTCTTTCTGGTGTCATTTTCTGGGGATCTAATATTTGTCAACTTGGGAAGTCATAGCCTCACCTCTGGCTTTGTGCCCACTGCATGGTGCACAGCAACGGTTATCCCACACCACAAAGGGGGAGCCACCACAAAACCTGGGAACTATGCCCCATTAACCTGACAAGCCCGGTCTGCAAGGCTATGAAACGTATCATCATGGAACTTATAAACAATGACATTGGTAATCTCCAAATTCTGAACCCTACCCAATTCAGGTTTGTAAAAGACAGATCATGTCTCCTAAACCTGATAGACTTCTTTGAAGCGGTCACCAAAGCTGTAGATGAGGGTAAGGTGGTTCACACAGCCTATCTAGATCTTGCCAAGGCTTTCAACACCATCCCCCACTCTGGAATTATAGATAAACTCACTAAACTAGGTATAAATCCCTATGTCACAAGATGGGTTGCTAACTGGCTCACTGACAGGACCCACACTGTGAAAGTAGCAGACTCTAAATCCAGCTTCAGACCAGCGACAAGTGGAGGACCACAGGGTTCAGTCCTAGGTCCTCTCCTGTTTGGTATCTACTTCTCTGAAGTACAGGCTAACACAGAAGGTCTTTGGCTAACAAAGTTTGCAGATGACTGCAAACTAGGAGCCATAATCAAAATTCCTAATGAAGTGGACATCCTATAAAAGGGCCTCACTGAGACAGGTGCCTGGTGTCAAAGCCATGGCCTCAAGCTCAATGCCAAAAAGTGCGTTGTCATCCCTTTTGGTAAAAACTCAGTATCCATGAACTACCACATAGGCGGTAGTCTACTTAACACCAAAAGTGTGATAAGAGACCTTGGGTCACAGGTGGACAGTAGTCTCTCCTTTGATAATTACATTGCCACAGTAGTCAGGGAATCCTTCTACGTGGCACACCTCATCACAAAAGGTTTCCTCATCCAGGAAAAAAGAGGTCATTGTTCCCCTCTACTCATCACTCATTAGACCGATTATAGAGTACAACGCCCCTTTTGGTATGTACCTCACAAGACATCTACAACAACTGGAAAGGCCACATAAATACCTCACAAAGAGGATTACCAGCCTCAAGCAGATGCCCTATGCAGACCGTCTTAAAAAACTCCAGATTTACTCTGTCGCATATCGCCTACTCAGAGGCGATCTCTGCCTAACATACAAAGCTATGTCAAACCCAGAGCTGTTGGACATGCTCCACTTAAAGAAATCCCAGTCCCTCCAAGCTACATGCTCTAGGGACCTAAACCTTGTCACCACAATAAACAGAACATGCTGGAGGGATAGATTCCTGTCCCAGAGACTTCCCATACTCTGGAACAAACTACCTATCTATAGCAAACAAAGCTCCTCATTAGCACTCTTCAAGAAAAATCTTAATGACTGGATGGGCGATAGGAAATTCACCCTGGGAAATCTCTTCTGTGGCTCTGCTTGACAGGGGCACAGGAAAATAATTTTCTTGGGTGGCAAAAGCCAGGGTACCATTTGGCTAGGCTTATATAGGCCCTAGGGCCAGAGCCTAGTACCTACCTATGAACCTATGAACCTATGGTCAACAGATGGTCTACACCTTTATCATCTAGATTTTTGCATACTGGCTAAGGCTTGTCTACCCTCATAGTGCCTTTTTTAGACAATGCCAAATGACAAACCTACCGACAGCAAAATCAACTGAACAGTACCTCAAAATGTTACGGCTCAATCCCAGGAGCCTAAATAAAAAAAAAATACACTTCTGTGAAGCTCTCCTCATACCTGAGAATATAAATATCTGTGCAGTTACAGAGACATCATTTAAAGTAGCAGGTGGAGGTATCTCAATATACATCAATAACAAGCATACCTCTAGGGTGGTCAAACATAATGACAATGACATGCTGGAGTTCTTCCACTTGCAGATCAACAAAGACCAAATCTGTACCATATCCTAGCCAGCTATAGGTCGCCATTTATGTCCAAAGAAGTTCACAATGCATACTTAGACCTACTGGAGACACTTACCATCCAACCTAGCACCCTACTCATGGGAGACTTTAATTCTCACTCTATAGATATGGAATCCTACATGGCCTCAAATCTACAGTCACAGAGATTCCTGGGCTTTGTAAATACAAGCAAACTCGATCAAACAGTAAATACTTGAACTAGGGGCTCCAATATACTGGACCTTCAGTTCACAAATATGGGAGGAAGCTGCACACCCCAAAGTCTCATCCTATAATGCTGCCTCCTTCCCAATCAAAATCAACTCCAAAATCCCATTAAAACCAGTAACAGGAACTATTCCAAGGCACATTTTCTCATTTTAAGTGATGGTTTGTCAAATTTTAATGTCCCTTAAACCACCAAAAACATACCAGCCTTTGCTGCATTGCTATCAGAAATTCTGTGCGACCATGTCAGTGGCTGCATAGAGGTGGCTGTACCTACCCCAGAACTATACCTGGTGACATCCCAAGTTAAACAAGATATACAACAGAAGGAAAAAAAAATTGGCAAAAATCAAGAAGAAGAATTCCTATAAAAATAAAAAAAAAAACTCTGTAATCAAAGTAAATAGGCAAATAGAGGCTAATTATTTGTTATTTTATTTTACATTTGTTGACCGGGAGTGTCCGGCTGAGCTATTGCCCTTTGTCAGCGAAGGCTCAGGGAGAAAAACTAGGAATTTGTTGTTCCTGTACAGTAGTCCTAGCTTTTGGTGTTTTTTTTTTTATACAATTGTTAATGTGAAGATCAAATTTTAATTGGTCTTCAATGGTAATGCCGAGGAGTTTTGTGCTAGTTTCAACTTCTATAGGAGTATTGTTTAGGAACCTTATGGAGAAGGAAAGTTTAATGTGGTTTGCAGATTTAGGTAGAAAGAGTAGCAGCTTTGTTTTCTTATGGTTAAGGATGAGCTGATTATTAGTGAGCGATGTCTCTACTGAGTTGAAAGAGGCCTGGATATTTGTTAGGAGTTCTAAGGGGGAATTAGCAGTAGTTATGTCTGTAGAGTCATCTAAGTATTGGACAAAGTTAGATTGAGGACAAGAGGAGTGGAGTGAGTTGGTGAAGATATTAAAGAGTAGAGGTCCAAGAATGGAACCTTGGGGAACACCAGAGAGAGAGGTAGATAGTGCTGACTCCCATCGTACTGACTGCAGCCTATCAGAGAGATAGCTAGAGAAGCATGCAACTGTATTAGGGGAGAAGTTTAAGTGTACAAGTTTAATAAGTAGCAGAGTATGTGAGACAGTGTCAAAAGCCTTAGAAAGGTCAAGAAATAGGATATGAGTTTGTGATCATCTTTAGCAAGGGCTAAGGTGTTGAGAAATGATAGTAGAGCTCTGGTTGTACTATGCTTGGGATGGAAGCCATGCTGTGATGGAGTGAGATGCTTTTCTTGTAAGAGATAATGTTTGTGTATACATTTCTCAAGGATTTTGGAGAGAGGGGAGAGGATAGTGATAGGTCTGAAATTAGATATTTCTGTGGAGTTACCTCCTTTATGAATAGGAAGAGTGTAAAAGCGTTTCCAGATAGAAGGAACTTTTGACTCAGAGATGGAGTGAATGATTATTATAGATACAGGCATAGCAATGGAGTTTGCAGCAATCTGGAGAAAGTTGTTGTGTCTTTCGGCTTTTCCCGGTTAGGGGTCGTCACAGCGGAACTCCAGTCCGCTAATGATTGGTAGTTGATTTTTACGTGCTGAGTTACCAGCCCTGACGCACAACCTTCAACGAAGGTATGCCCATTCACGCATGTCTCCACGCAGAAGACGCTCTAGCTGAGAATCAAACCAGACAGCGTCTTACTGTGAGGCGGCAACTCTACCGCAGCACCACCACTGTGGTTAGCAATCTGGAGAAAGTAAGAAAGAATATTGTCTGCTTATACAGAGCATGGTTTGAGCTTTATGAGCAGAGTTCTGATATAGTCAGTGGAGACAGATTTGAGTGAGAAAGTGTTTACTGAGATAGTGGTTGAGGGATGTATAGAGAGGTTTGAAATGTTGTTGTTTGAGAAGTTGGGGTTAAATAGTTTGACCCCTGGAAGCATTATTTAACTATACTTTTAAAACAGGCTTTGTGCCACATGAATGAACAAGTGGAACTACTTCTAAGATTCCAAAAACAATCTTCTCATGGCCCTCACATATACAAGTGTGTTTGTACAACGCATTCTTTTGGAATGTTTCCTCCCCATTTTCCCCACATATTTATTTAACAGACTAGAAATTATTCTAACAACAGTTTCAACAACAAAATTACTTTCTCAAGAGGAGATTGCAATACAAGTGGTGTGGTGTACTTAGCCCTCTGTGACTTTTGTTGTTCATTTTATGTGGGGAAGCAGTTCTACCTGAAGCTAGAGAAGGAGCCTGGGAAATCAAAATAGAATACAAGGATTTTCTATGGCAATTTAGATGAGATGCAATGCGCAAACCAGGTTTAAATGAACATGTCACTATCAATCCTGTACTTAAAATGAGAGCTGCCAAACTGTAATATTTTTTTACTAATTTTACTTATTTTAATAGAGTAAATGCATTTTAAATAGAATTTTGAACAGAGTTTTTGTACAAGAGGCACATGTTGAAATGTGGATATATTTATCTATGTCTTGTCACAAATATTATAGGAAAACTTTTTTTATTAGGTTTTTACAATGCTTATATCATATTGTTTTTTGTTTCAGACAGTGACTTTGTTTTCCACTGATAGTAACATATGATGGACACTCAAGGGTTAAGGAACTGACATGAGGATGCAATGTGAGTGGGTGATGTATGTTTTAAGTTGTATATATGTCATGTGGTTTAATACGGCATCAGGTCCTGATGAAGTCCTTGAGGGGACAAAAGTCCTTAACTTGTTGTTTTACTAATAAATAGTTGGAACAAACTCTTCACATGATTATTATCACTGTACGGACTGCACACATAAGTGGTTATTTAAGCAATAACCAATGATGTGGTGTGGTATATTGAAGATTTGCCCATGGTTGGTGCGGTTTAATCATAAGTTCAAAGTCCGAGTGATTAAATAAAGCCAACCATGGGTAAATTTCAATATACGACAACCACAGAGTCCGTTATTGCTATTATACAATGACGTTATTTAAGAAAAAAAATGCTTACGTTTCTTAAATAATGTCTTTGTATAATACCTCTATGCTGCCCTTCCTTGTTTTTATGGTATCCTGGGGCTTTTTCTGATGTATTGTGCATGCGTATGGGACTTGTGTTCCCGCGCTTATGTAGTACATCAGTGCTGTGCAAAGGAAGCAACGGAGAAAGGAAGATCTCCATTGCTTTTCTTTTTTTTTAATTGAAAACAACAACAAAAAAAGAAACCAGGAGACTTTTAATGAACAAGGGAAAGCCGGGACAGACAAAATAAAATGATAATCAGGAAAGTTCCTATAGTTTTGCAGAACATACCTGATTATTCTTTTATTTTTGTCTGCATTGTCTCCCTCATTCGTTAAAAGTCTCCCGGTTTCTTTTTTTTTTGTTTGTTTTCAATAAATAAAAGAAAGAAAAGTAGAACACTTACGAGATATACTAATGGAAAAAAGTCTGGGGGAGCGGATCTTTTTCCATTGGTATATTCTTAGAATTACAATAGGCTCACCAATCAGCGTGCTTATTTTTGAATGTTAATGGCCAGTCATTGTATAATTGTTTTTTTGGGTGTGCACTGTTGCAGGAAGAGTGTATGAGCTTATTAGTTTTTACTGCTCTGTTGGAATTTACCACAAATCATTTAGCAAAACAACTACTAAGAACTTTTTTACTGTCTTACTGATTAAGATGAAATTTGGAGTTATAGTACGAAGGAAGAGGATTCTGGCTTGATTGTTTGCTGCCTCTGTGCTCACCTTTTTGACCTCACTAGAGAAGTGTTGGTCTGTTTCCTCCAATGGTGGAGTTACAGTGGCACCTGGTGTTCTGTTTGCTTCGTATCGTGTAACAAGTAGGACGCAAATTCAAATTAATACACATACTTGGATCCACAGAATCTTGTATTCAACCTTAAGCCTCATTTCTGGGACATTCATTGAGTGATTGCACTGCTCAATTTCTGAGTTGTTTGACTTCTGCTACATGCCTATGTTAGAAAAATAAGTATTTGAACACATATAAAGTGTTAGTTAAAAAGCAAAAAGTATATAATGCATTTTATTCTATTAACAATATGGCAATAAGAATGATTTTACATGTAATTGCTTGAAGCTTTGGAGCTGCAGTGTATTTGAACTCTGACCCTGGCAGTAGCCAGCTCATCAAGCTTATGTTTTTCACTAATGATTATCTGCTGGGTCAGGAAATTAAATGTATAAAGCATTGAAAATCTTCTTCCTTCCTCTGGGACAGTTGGCCTTGTGAATGTTATCAAGATAAGACACAGCTGCTGAAGTAATGTTGCAAGAAGAACAAAGAAGTGTATTACAAGACTGAACCAACTATTGTATTCGAGCAGGCCTGAAACCTTGAAGGAGTAACATTTACAGAAAGACATTATAACTGACCAGGTGCTTTGCAAGGCTGTATTATTCCCATGGGAAAACTTTTTAAAATGTATAACATCAGTTTTTCTTATGAATAGAATATTGTAGACCATAGTGATGTAGGTGCCCTGTGACTAACCACGTCAGTAAGGTGGGCACAGCTTGAATGTTAAACCTATATAAAATTGTGTACTTCCTGCATCATGTCAGACAAAATTCTGTACTTGTACGTTTTTTGCCTCCTGGTGTACACTAGTAAACTTTTGCATATGAGCCTCCTGTGTTGTTATCTTTGTTTTTATTTAACAGTTTGGTCCTCCTTGAACCGGAAACCCTCGGACAGCTACAGATCAGAGTGTACCGGTGGTCGAACACTGCGCAGGAGAAGCTACCGAAATGGTTCTTCTTGAAACATAAAAGACCTCCGACTGAATTGTCGTTTTGAGAGTCTGGCCACTTTCTGATCTGCGGCCGAAGAGCGGTCTCGAACTGGTCAACTCAGGAGGCTCAGGTAGAAAGATATTTGCCTTTTTTTCTGTTTTAGATCAGGGACTAGGTTGCAGTAAATACTATTGTCAGAAGATTTGTTATACAGATCAGGGACAAAAGGAAATTACTGTATATTTTGTCAGGGATCAGGGAAACAGAATAAGGTAGGCAGTTATTCTAGATAAACTGTGTAAGGAACTGAAATACCACGTGGTGAGAAGGGTTACGTAACATTTTCTTTTAGAATGGGAAATCAGTGTACTAAAACATCGCGAGATCCGCCCCTAACTGAAGACACAAAATATATGCAATTACAACGGGCTGATAATGTAAGGTATTATACAAAATGGGTTAATAAATACGGATTTGATGGTAAATTGAATAAAATTTCATTAGTTAAACTTTTAAAACAGCTTAAATCTGACGCAGAAGGTCAGGCAAAAAATCAACAGCGATTAGGCATTCCTCAGGCACACAGGTGGATTGAGGAAGTAAACCGAAGGGAACAAAAAAACTAAAAATGCTAAGACATTATTTTTAGATAAAGAGGATAATAATACAGTAATAGCGACGGCTCCTCCTCCTCCGCCCCCTCCAATGCCTTTTTCAGGATATGAAGCAGGAGGACAAGCTGGTCCACCTCCACATTATCCTGAAGTCACAAGAACGCTAAAACCATTTGTTAGAGATCCTATTGAAACTAGGTCCCGGACACGTAAAACACTTGGGGACACAGACTTATATCAAGTAGGGAGAAACACACTAGACAAGAGTGAGGAAGAAATCTGTCCACTAATTGAGGTACCAAATCCTCAGGCAGGACAGGAAGGGCAGGACCCAACTCTTCTAGTATACAGACCATGGACACCGGAAGATATTTGGAAAGCTACAGAGGGAATCCCTCATCCAAAAGTTAATTACACAAAGTTTTTACAAGATTTACAAGGTATGAGACTAAGTTACCACTTGAATGGAGAAGAGGTAGAAAAGGTAGTTAGACAAATTGTGGGTCCAGACTGGCACATGATTTGTGGCACCTGGAATCCTCGTAATGCAGAGCTTAAACCACTCCCACATAGTGATGCAGAACTAGACAACAGAGTGAAAGGTCTTACAGACCGAATTTCTGAAAAATGGAAACCTAGAGCAGACTGGACTTGCATTAACCAATGCATACAACAAGAGAATGAAACTGTAGATGGGTACTATGGTAGATTATTGGAATGTTTCAATAACCATAGTGGTATGGCTATTCCTGAAAAGCAGACACATGATACCTCGTATGAACAGCAACTGAAAAATGCATTTTTGAAAGGTTGCATTGCACCTATCAGTAGCTTTATTACAAAGCATATGATAGATCATCGAACAAGTAGGCTACAAGCCTTACTTGAATATGCTAGACATGCTGAAAGACACTTTAATAGTAAAAAGAAAAAGAAGACACAGGTCTTCACAGCTGAAGATGGAGCTGAGGTCTTTGTAGTACAGTCAGGTAA
The DNA here is from genome assembly GCF_019279795.1 of Protopterus annectens. Taxonomy (NCBI): domain Eukaryota; kingdom Metazoa; phylum Chordata; order Ceratodontiformes; family Protopteridae; genus Protopterus; species Protopterus annectens. Next base: position 100,345,796 of record NC_056737.1, read on the forward strand.
AAATGGTAAGAAAAATGCCCAGGGAAATAGACAATCTGACAAAAGGTCAGAAGATTTTGAAGAGAGATAAAAGAAAGGTGAGTGCTTTAAGTGCGGAAAGAAAGGACATTTAGCAAGGGATTGCAGGCTAAATAAAAAGGTGACTACAGAAAGCAAGGGTGATGAGGACTGACTATATGATAGTGATGAAAGTAAAAAATCATCAGGAAAGGCAAACAAACAAAGGACAAATGTAAATGTAGTGGAAGGAACAGAGGAAGTGCAAGCAGATGTTGAGGATGAAGAAAGTGAAATTTTAGATTTGGCATTACTGAGCTTGGAGCTCTATCTGGCAGACATAAAACCGAAAGTTACACTTCTGGTGGAAGGAAGGGAAGTTAAATTCCTGTGTGACTCAGGAGCGTCACAGACTTTGATACACCCCTCAAAGTTACCAGAATATTCCGAATCACCTGATTATATATTAGTGAAAGCAGCAAATGGACAGCTATATAGGGAGCCACTCTCCCATGATATAGCAATAACTGACCCAGTTTTGGGTATGACTCAGAAAAGTAAAACTGTAGTTTCTGCAAAATGTCCAGTAAACTTACTGGGAAGAGATCTTATGCAGATATTTGGCATAGCGGTAGTTCCCACTATGCAGGGTATGGAGGCACAAAGACAAATGGATACTTTTGTGGTGCGACCGAAGGGTGAAACCTTTTACTGCTACAGCCAGGACCTAGTTACGACTGGTCCAGGGGTAGTAACTGAGGAATTGATGAATGTAGCCATCAGTAAGGCCCCCTCCCTTGACACTGACCAACAGCATTTGTTACACTGTACTCAATACTACTGTAGCATGCCAGGACCTGATAAAGAATATGAGCAAGAATTATTCAAAAATCCTGCTAACAGATTAGTATTACGAACCTTGTATTGGGATACTGAGGGAAACAGTGTGGTAAGCTGTTCATTACCTCAGGAATTCATGACACTGTACAAATCTAATCGACTACCACATGTTAGCTTAACAAAAAGCAAGAATATGAAATGGGCGGACTTAGGAGAAAAAGTAACAAGATGGGAAAAACAAACTGAGTTAGAATTATCAGAGCAGGGAATACAAAAACAAAAATTGAATTGGCTAACACAGACACATCCAGCTGTACACTTACAAACTAGTGAAGACAGCTGATTAGCATTCTTATTAGAAGAAGAAGAAAAAGCCTTGTGTGACATACCAAACATTCTTTGGTCAACAGGTAAATCAGATGTAGGACTTATTCAAACAGCAGGACCAGTAACTATTACACCAAAATCAGCATTTATACCACAGAAAAGACAATACCCCTTGAGGAAAGATGCAGAGCAAGGAATCAAGCCTATAATAGCAGCATTACTCAAGGAAGGAGTACTGGTAGAATCTCTTGATTCACCATGTAACACCCCTCTATTTCCTGTTAAAAAAGCAAATGGGGAATGGCGGATGGTACAGGATTTACAAGCTGTAAACAATGCAATAATACCCAGAGCACCTACGGTGCCAGACCCACACACCTTGTTGAATGATGTGAAGCCACAACAAAAATATTTCACTGTGGTAGATATAAGCAATGCTTTCTTTTCAATACCTATACATCCTGATAGCCAGTATTGGTTTGCATTTACATTTCAGGGTAAAAGATATACCTATACTCGGCTACCGCAGGGATATTATGAAAGTCCAACGATATTTGCACAAGAAATGGCGAGCAACCTGGCAGGGTTTACCCCACCAGGAGGTAGTCAGATTCTACTTTATGTAGATGACATTTTGCTAGCAGCCCCTACCCAGCATCAATGCAGGGAGGATACGATAGCATTATTGAAATTTTTAGCAGCACAGGGACACAAAGTAAACAAAAGTAAGTTACAACTTTGGAGAAAACAGGTTAGACACCTAGGATATGTAATATCCAATGAAGGAAGAATATTAGACGAAGACAGAAAAACAGCAATTTTACAGGCACCTAAACCGGCAACCAAGAAGGAAATGATGTCCTTCTTGGGAACGACTAATTTTTGTCGAAGCTGGATATCAAACTATGCTTTAGAATCTGCTCCACTGGCTGATTTAATATATAAAACACCAATGGCAGCACAAGATGTATTACAATGGACACCTGAAGCAGAAACAGCTTTCTGCAGACTAAAACAATTGATAGCTTCATCATTAGTTTTAGGACTTCCAAATTACCACAAAAGATTTTTTCAGACCGTAGATTGCAAACAGGGATACATGACGTCAGTTCTGACGCAACAGCATGGGGATAAGCAGCGCCCCTAGCTTACTATTCAACACAGTTAGACCCAGTGGCATGATCGTTGCCTCACTGTGTGCAAGCAGTAGTTGCAGCTGCAATGGCAGTACAGGCTTTGGCCTCAGTGGTATTATTCCACCCTCTCACATTGAGAGTGCCTCATGCAGTCGCGATAATTTTACTGCAAGAAAAAATAGCATATCTATCTCCTGCTAGACATCTTTCATGTATGACCATACTGCTGAGCCAACCTCATATGGTAATTGAACGTTGTACAACATTAAATCCTTCAACGTTACTTCCGACTCCTGTGGATGGCACACCGCACAGCTGCCTGCAGGAAATTGAGCAAATAACTTTGCCCAGACAAGACCTCACTGATATGCCCTTGGATGATGCCGAGGTGACATTTTACGTGGATGGTAAATGCAGAAAGGGTCCTACAGGAAAAAATCTAGTAGGAAATGCAGTAGTCACAGATACAAAGATTTTAGAAGCCCAACCCTTACAGCATAACCTGTCTGCTCAAGCAGCAGAACTGATAGCCTTAACACGGGCTTGCACTCTAGCGAAAGATAAATGTGTCAACATATATACTGACAGTCAGTATGCTTTCTCTACAGTGCATGTTTTTGCACAACAATGGAAAAATAGGGGAATGATAACATCTAATGGCAAACCGATTAATCATGCGCAACTTATTTTGAACTTATTAGATTCCATTCAGTTACCTACTAAAGTAGCTATTTGTAAATGTTTAGCTCATACAAAACAACAGGATAGAATTTCAAAAGGAAATGCAAAAGCTGATGCAGCTGCAAAGCAAGCAGCCTCAGACTCAGAAACTTTACTTTTAACCGAGGAATTACAGCCCTCTGAGATTTTAGATCTAGAAATGTTAAAATGATGCAGACATTAACTACAAAGGCAGAGAAACAAAAATGGGAGAAACGAGGTGCAATCCTCGAAAATGGACTGTATGTCTCCAAAGAGAAAAAAACAATATTGCCGTCTAATTTATTTAGATATGCAGCTTTGTTGAGCCATGGACAGTGCCATATCTCAACAGGGGGGATGGTACAGTTAGTAAATCGAATATTCCAAACATATGGATTCACAAACTATACACAAAAATTTTGTGCAGCATGTCATATCTGTAACACACATCATGCACAAGGGGCATTCAAACCCAAGCAAGGGAGTTTTCCTATACCACCATATCTGTTCCACACTATTTGTATGGATTTCATAGAACTGGATAAATGTGAAGGGAAAAAATACTGTTTAGTAATTATAGATATGTTTTCCAAATGGGTAGAAGCTTTTCCAACTAAAAATCCGGATGCAGCAACAGTGGCAAAGGCCCTAATAAAAGAAATAATTCCTAGATTTGGCATACCGGAAAGAATCTATAGTGACAATGGGACACATTTTGTTAATCAGACGATTCACCAACTTGGGAGATTCTTTGGGATCTCCTTGAAGAATCATTGTGCTTACCACCCACAGTCTGCAGGACTGGTGGAAAGGTACAATGGAATTTTAAAAAGCAAGTTGAGGAAGTTAGTAAGCGAAACACAGAAGAACTGGATTTGCTGTTTGCCTCTGGCACTGCTGAACATGAGAACAGTTCCAAACGTAAAGGGTTTGACCCCCTTTGAAGTGATATTTGGAAGGGCATATTATGTGCCACAATGGAAAGCTCTCATGCCTGCAGAGCTAGAGGCTGACAGCTCATTAGTTAGCTATATGAGGAAACTGTTAACAAATAAAACTGTTTTGCAGTTGAACTCTTTTGCAGATAAAAGACAGACCAGACCATTGGAAGCAGTGCTGACTCCGGGGTCCTGGGTGTGGTTGAAGGTTACGAAGAGGAAGAATTGGACGAGTCCAAAGTGGGAAGGACCATACCAGGTACTGTTGGCGATGCCTACTGCAGTCAAAGTTGCTGAGAGGTCGTCCTGGGTCCATCTGACACACTGTAAACTGGTAAAGAATTTTCAACTTGATAAACATTTTGTGACTGATACACAACAAAGCCAGGATGGCCAAGAGCAAAACGAGTAAAAATACAGATCAACCCCAAAGATTTTTATTTTATTTTTATTTTATTTTACATTTGTTGACCGGGAGGATCCGACTGGATGCATGTCCATTTTCAGAGGAGGCCCGGGGAGAAAAGCTCCAAACACAGGTTACAAAAACATTTAACTAACAGTGAAGCAAAATATACATTCAAAATTAGAGCATAATAACTTATTCTTTCTAATTTATCTTAAATGTAAGAGGAATAGGATAGTAAGGAGATGTAGGATATTCATGAGTTATAGCAGTTATTACAGCCTAGAGTGGACTATCCCGGGTTTAGGCAATGGCAACTTCGCATTGAGCCCAGATGAGTTTTTAGCTTAGCTTTAAATTGACTTAAAGTAGAGATGGATATAATATCATGGGGAAGTTTGTTCCAAATTTTACCTGCAGCGTTGGTGAGAAGGAAGTCTCCAGCAGAGTTATTAGTTTTGAGTGTTTGGATTAGGAGACGGTTGGATGACCTCAATGGGGATTATTACAAAGGGGAAGCAGTGCTTTGAGGGAAGGAGCATATTCAGGGTTATATATGATTTTGTGGGTAAGGACTAGTAGGTTGAAAGAAATAAGGTTAGGAAGCTCAGACCAGTTGAGTTTGGCTAAGTTGGTACAATGATGGGTCCTATATGGGGACCCAGTAACAAACCTTGCAATATGATTGTAGCATTTAGAGAGTTTGTTCATGACAGTTTTACTTATATTGTGAAGTAAGGGGGACGAGTACAGGAGTGATGAGAGAAGGTGAGTCTGGGCAATGGCCATTTTAGCTTGGGGGGTCAGGAAGCTTTTTATTCTATATAAAGAGCCTAGCTTCTTGTTAATGGTCTTAATCATTTGGTTTGCGTGTATATCAAATTTTAGTTTGTTGTCTATGGTTACCCCTAGTAATTTTGTCGAGAGGTCCGGAGAAATTATGGTCCCATCCTTTGCTTGGATAGTAAAGTTGATGGAGCAGGACTTTTTTGTTGGAAGAAACAACAACATTTTAGTTTTTTTTGGATTGAGAATCAGGCGACGACTGGAGAGCCAGTTTTCTATTTTGCTGAAAGTAGACTGGGTTAACAGTTGTAAATCTGAAGGGGTAGTACCAGAGCAGATTAACGTAGAATCATCTGCATATTGTATGCAACTGGCATTAGGAGTAACTGTATGCAGATCATTGATAAAGATGTTGTTTAATCATCTTGTTGACTATGCATTTATTGACTATGATTGTGATGACCTTCTTTTTGTTGTGGTTTTTCCTACATGTAACCACACAAGTGAAAGTGGAGAGACATGATGAACTATCTATAGACTGGCATCCAAACTTTAACACATACCTAGCTATGAAGCATGTATATGTAGAGACTATGAACATTTCAAATTGCTGGGTTTGTACTGCTATACCAACAGCATATGGAGGACTGTTGATGTCCGCTGTCCCCTTGGGGATAAATGAGACGGGAGAATTTACTTTTTGATACAGGATCTGTAAGATCACAGGACAAAATTGCATTGTGTTTACCTATTACACAGAAGGGAATTGTACGTTTTTACAAAAATGATACACTTCAAGTAAGTTGGAGTAACTGTAATATAACCATATCTTACAAATGCTATATTAAAGCTAAAGATAAAGGCACTGTTTGTAACACAAATTATGATTCATATTTCAGTTTAATGAAAACAACATTAAGTGATGTGCAGAGAAATCCTGTTTTACATAAACAATTGTCTGTGATAGACAAGAAAATGTTTCATTCAGAATTAACCCGCATCAGTACTAAGGTAGAAAACTGTTATTTTGTTTGTGGGAAAAAAGCATACAAATGGCTACCTGAGAATTGGTCCGGCAGTTGTTTTTTGGGTTATCTGGTTCCGACCATAAGGCATACTGCAGAATTACCTCTAGGTAAGATACGAAATGTGAGAGATGTAGCCTGGAAACCTGAAGGTCCAATCGGAAAACCTGTGAACCCAGTGGGAAAAATTGAAGCTGGTTGGAAGGACAATCATTCCGTAAAAGATAAAGAAAAATTGACTCATATGGACTCGAGTAACAGTGTTATATCCTGGGCTGGAATACTTCCAGCATATGGAGCAGTCATATCAATCTGGGAGTTGAGAAAGCTGTCGAAACTTCACGAAGTAATGAGTAATGCAACTTTTTCTGCTCCCAAACTAGTGACTGATGAACTGAATGTGATGAGAACTGTTGTGCTACAAAACCGAATGGCTCTTGACTTCACCCTAGTGGCGAGAGGTGGTACGTGCGCGCTTATCAAAGAAGAATGCTGTGCGTTTATACCAGACAATCAACATGAAATTAATGACCACCTAGAGGTAATACAGCAGGTATTGGCCATGACTGAACCAGGCCCCAACCCACTGACGAACTTTTTCCAGGGTCTGTTTGGTGGGTGGGGTTCCATCCTAATGAACATTTTGATTGCTATTTGTGTTGGTCTGCTCCTATTGGGAGCATTTGTCTGTTGTGGGATCCCCTGCATGAAAAGATTGATCAAAGATTTTATTGATATATCTGTAACTGAATCTTTGTACCAAGACATTGAATTGGAACAATTAATTTCAGACGAAACTCTTTCCGAAGTATAAACTAAATGACTTGCCTAGTTGAAAGTCCTTAAGGGAGAAGGCTAGGGGATGATATAACATTGTTTATATTTCAGAATAGAATAAAAAGTATTAAAAGGGAGGAAAATGTTAGAAAAATATGTATTTGAACACATATAAAGTGTTAGTTAAAAAGAAAAAAGTATATAATGCATTTTATTCTATTAACAATATGGCAATAAGAATGATTTTACATGTAATTGCTTGAAGCTTTGGAGCTGCAGTGTATTTGAACTCTGACCCTGGCAGTAGCCAGCTCAGCAAGCTTATGTTTTTCACTAATGATTATCTGCTGGGTCAGGAAATTAAATGTATAAAGCATTGAAAATCTTCTTCCTTCCTCTGGGACAATTGGCCTTGTGAATGTTATCAAGATAAGACACAGCTGCTGAAGTAATGTTGCAAGAAGAACAAAGAAGTGTATTATAAGACTGAACCAACTATTGTATTCGAGCAGGCCTGAAACCTTGAAGGAGTAACATTTACAGAAAGACATTATAACTGACCAGGTGCTTTGCAAGGCTGTATTATTCCCATGGGAAAACTTTTTAAAATGTATAACATCAGCTTTTCTTATGAATAGAATATTGTAGACCATAGTGATGTAGGTGCCCTGTGACTAGCCACGTCAGTAAGGTGGGCACAGCTTGAATGTTAAACCTATATAAAATTGTGTACTTCCTGCATCATGTCAGACAAAATTCTGTACTTGTACGTTTTTTGCCTCCTGGTGTACACTAGTAAACTTTTGCATCTGAGCCTCCTGTGTTGTTATCTTTGTTTTATTTAACAGCCTACAATCAACTGCATTACTAGTTGAGTTAAGTACAAACTTGCAGTGTTAAAGATTGTACTGCATTTTATTTTATTAGTCGGTGTATTTAATTGTTTCATTGGTCTGTGTCTCTCTGCAGTTATTTATTTTTCTATTTAATTGTTTCATAGACTACTGTGGCCTCTCTCTATCTCTCTCTTTCTCTGTCTCTGCAGTTGGTGGGGGCTATTGTGTTTCACTTCATTGATATTCAGTGTTAAACTCTTAGCCTAGAGGGCTTCTTTGTAGCTATAAGTGTTAGTCACATATAGTGGAATTTATTACTGCTCAAATTCTGAGTTGTTTGGCTTCTGCTACATACCTACAATCAACTGCATTACTAGCTGAGTTAAGTACAAACTTGCAGTGTTAAAGATTGTATGCATTTTATTGTATTTTTCTGTGTATTTAATTGTTTCATTGGTCTGTGTCTCTCTGTAGTTATTTATTTTTCTATTTGTTTCATAGAATACTTTCTCTGCAGTTAGTTTCCCGCCCTCAATCCCTGTTATAGTTGTGGTATTAATTTTGGTGGCTTTGGAATTGCCCGCCCCTCCTGTAAATTTGTGTTTGTACACTCCTCCTGGGTCTATCTCATTTGCTCACTCAACCGAGTACAGTAAGATCATATTTAGATGTCAGACACTCCCACCAGACCCATCTGTTCAGCTCTAGCCCAGCTCAATTCCAGTCTAGTGTCACTAGCTCATTCTACCTAATACAGAGAGAACATTTGTGAAGGGCAAGCCAATTAATTTTGAATTATTTTCTGTTTCTCCTTTCTCCTGTTTCACTTTAAAGAAAAAAAACTGTTTAAGCTTTTTTCCTGCCTTTCCTGTAACTAGTTTAGTCGAGATACAGATTTGCTGTAACCAGGACTGTTTGTAAGCTTGAGAGCTCCCCAAACCTTTCTGTGTTGGAGGGAAGCCTTCTAGCTTATCAGTGGGTGTGGTAAGCACTAGGTAGTCTATCTACCACAAGAGTGGTTTCTGGCCCAGAAATTGTAGTTTATTGGCTGTTTGGGCAGTTTTTCCATCTCTTTCAACTTTCTGGTTTAAAAGCCTGCGTTTGCACTTGTTTCCCACCTTTCCTATAACTAGTCTAGTCCAGATAGAGATTTGCCGTATCCAGGACTGTTTGTAAGCTTCTGAGCCCCCAAAGCCTTTCTGTGTTGGAGGGAAGCTTTCTAACTTATCAGTGGGAGTGGTAAGCACTAAGTAGCCTATCTACCACAAGATCCAGGTACAGATTATTAGTTTTAGCACTTGAATTTGCTTATTCGTGCTCAGCACTTGTTCAGAACTTGTTGTTAGCATTAAACATGCTACAAATTACTACAGCACTCAACCTTCCTCTTTAACTAGAGGAAAACAATCTTTGTACTTACTTTCCTTACGTGCTTAGAGGAAAAACAGCTCTTATACTCACTTTCCTCACTTGTCTAGAGGAAAGTAGTTTTTTATTCAGGCATGTCCAAGGATCAGCTCCCAGTGTTCTCTCCAGTCTATCTGATGAATCTGGTCATCTTGAGGCAATGTAGTAATTACCGCATGTACACAGACAACCCTTTCCTCCTACCACCCAACATCACAATTCTGTGAGAGATGCACTTATCTAGCCAAACTGGAGGTAAAGCTCTCTCCAACCAAGACTGAACTTGACAGTCAAGAGGAGAAGGTAAACACTTGCACCAAACCACACTCATCACATAGTCCCACTAAACCTACACCTCTAAAATGCACACATAGAAACACAAAAACATTTACAGAGGCTCTCAGTAATAATCTGCTCAAGCAACATAGACCTCCAAAGCAGAAACGCAAGCAACCTCCACCCCCAACACAACCCAAATGACACATAGCCCACAGGCTCAGTGTGCTAATAAACCACAGCCCATAAGGCAAACCAATGTACTCATCACACTAGTTATAGGTGACTCTATAGTCAGGCACACTGATGTCCCACTCACCAGGCTTATAGGTTCATAGGTTCATAGGTTCATACTAGGCTATCTGCCCTGGGGCAATTATAAGCCTAGCCTGATTCTGTATGGCTTACGCCACCCCTTGATTTGAGTATACTGTGCCCTTTTTAAGGTTTAGTTTACTGTGCCTCTGTCTAATAGTGACACAGGAGTAATCCCTGGGACAAACCTACGATCCCCCATCCACCTATCGAGATTCTTCTTGAAGAGATTCAGTGAGGTGCTCTGCCTCACATGAACTGGAATTCTATTCCAGAGCGAAGGGAGCCTCTGGGTTATGAACCTGCCCCTCCAGCAAGTTCTATTTATTTCTGTGCTGAGGCTCAAGTCCCTCGAGCGTGTGGCTCTAAGGGATTTAGATTTACTGAGGTGGAGCATGTCCATTAATTCTGGATTTGACATAGCTTTGTATGTCAGGCATAGATCGCCTCGAAGTAGGCGGTATGCAACTGAGTATAGCTGGAGTTTTTTAACCGAGCAGCATATGGCATCTGTTTGAGACCCTTGATCCTCTTGGTGAGATACTTTTGGGGTCTTTCTAATTGCTGCAGGTGTCGGGTAAGGTACATCCCAAAAGGGGCATTGTATTCTATGATGGGCCTGATGAGGGATGAATAAAGGGGCATGATTACCTCTCTTGATCTAGATGTGAAACCCTTCGTGATGAGTTGGGCTATGTAGAAGGTCTTTCTAACCACTTTGGCAATGTGGTTTTCAAAGGAGAGATTGCTATCAACTTGGGTCCCCAGGTCCCTAATAACTTTCTCTGTATTTAATGGGTTTCCACCTATGTGGCAATTTGTGGGCACATTGTTTTTGCCAAAGGGTATGACTATACATTTTTTGGCATTTAGCTTTAAACCATGGCGCTGGCACCAGTTATCTGTCTCTGTGAGACCTTTTTGAACGATGTTTGTGTCAGCTGGAGAGTCGATTATGGCACCCAGTTTACAGTCGTCTGTGAACTTGGTGAGCCATAGTCCTCCCACGTTTGCCTGTACCTCGGAAAAGTATATACCGAACAAGAGTGGTCCCAGGACAGAACTCTGTGGGATGCCACTTGTGACCGGTTTCGAGTCTGACATGGCTCCAGCAACTCTCACTCTGTGGGTTCTGTCTTTGAGCCAGTTTGTGACCCATCTTGTGACATAGGGGTTTATATTTAAGCTGGATAGCTTATCTATGATGCCCGAGTGGGGTATTGTGTCAAATGCCTTTGCAAGGTCCAGATAGGCTATGTGGACTACCTTCCCTTCATCTATGGCTTTGGTGACTGTTTCGAAGAAGTCAACCAGGTTCAAAAGGCAGGATCTGCTCTTGACAAAGCTGAACCGGGTAGGAGCTAGTGTCTGTAGGTCCCCAATGTCTTTGTTTATGAGCTCCATGATGATCCTCTCCATAGCCTTGCAGACTAAGCTAGTCAGGCTTATGGGGCGATAGTTTCCAGGGTCCGTAGAGGCTCCACCTTTGTGGAGTGGGACCACTGTTGCTGTACGCCATTCTGTGGGCACATATCCTGTAGTGAGGCTGAGATTGTATAGCTGTTTTATTTTAGGGATTAGTTCCTCTTGGAGTTCATGTAGGACGCAACCTGGGATGCCATCTGGTCCCATGGAAGCAGTGTTTTTGCTTTGGAGAGGGCAGTCTTCACCTGAGCATCAGAGATGTTTGGGAGGCAGCCCTCTGCTGGGATAGATACTTTCTCTTTTGGGGGGGTGGTGGAGAAGTTTGCACTGAACCTGTCTGCCAGGATATTGGCGATGTCTGTGGGTTCAGTGTATTTTTTGTTGTTTAGAATCAACTCAGAACAAGTCTGGGAGTTGCATCCCAGGTTCCTAACATAACTGAAAAAAGCCTTATGATTGTCTTTGGTGTCCTGTGCAATTTTTTTCTCGAAGCTGGTCTTGGAGGATTTTATGAGGGATCGTAATTTTTTGCTAGTACTGACCAGAGATGCCTTCCCTATTAGGGATTTTGCTCTATCATGTAGTAGCTTCCTCCTTCTGTTGTACAGTTTATTTATGGCAGGGGTCCACCGGACTGGATGCCTGCTTTGGATGATTGGGTCTTGGTTTTGTTTGGGATAGCATGATCCATGCATTCCTGGAGATGTCCATAGAATGCGTTTATATAGGATTCTGCAGTTTGGGCCGTAGTTTCCACTGGCCCTGGGGCTTTGAAGGATTCCACTTCGGTTTTGAGAAGTGAGAAGTTCACTTTTGAGAAGTTTTTCACTGTGGTTTTCTGGGCTGGGGGTGGGGTCGGGATGTGGACATCCACTGAAATTAATTTATGGTCTGATCTTACCAATGAGGGATATACTTCTGGTGTGGAGCATAGAGTCCGCATGTTAGTAATGATCAGGTCTAGTATGTTGTCCCCTCTTGTGGGAGTGGTGACTAGTTGTTCCATAGCATTTGAGTTTATAATTTCCAGGAACCTTTGGGCTAAGGTGCTGGGGCTTGAGTAGTGCTCCCAGTTAATGTTTGGGTAGTTGAAGTCACCCAATATAATGGTGTTTGGAGAGATCTTCATGTCCTCCAATGTTTTCAGGAAAGCCGAGTGGGATTCCTGACTTTGAGAGGGTGGTCTGTAGGATGCTATAAACTGAAAAGCAGTCTTGCCCACTGTTAGTTGCACATGGATGGTCTCCGATACTTCGTGCAATTCCACTAACCTGCAGGTGTGGATATCCTTGATAAATATGGAAACTCCCCCTCCTTTTGTGGTTTGGTCCGGGTTTTGGGGCCGAAAAGCATGATATGAGGTATAGCCTGGTAGTGCTGGGGTGCTCTCTGGAGCCTTGAACCAGGTTTCTGTCACTGCACAGATATCGATGTTCTCCATACTGAGGAGAGCTTTGAGTGCGTGCATCTTGAGGTTAAGACTTCTGGCGTTAAGCAGCATTACCCTTAGTTTCTTGTTTCTTGTGCTGTCTATGGGGGTGGGTTTGACTTTTGAGCCTTGCCTAAAAAAGGCATTATGGGGCTGGCAAGACCCTTTGCCAATATCCCACAGCCTAGTGGTGACAGGTGCAAGCCGTCCCTAGTGAAGCAACGTGGCTTGTTGAGCATGTCATCCCAGGCTGACAGACACTGGATCCCCTTTGAATGACACCAAAATTTTAGCCAATTGTTAAAATCGATCATTTTGTCTTTGTACTGTGGTGTTATTCTAGGTGAGGGTAAGATGTTGCTCAAGGTCAGGGTCATATCAGCCTGGGCTACATGATCAGAGAGCTCCTCTATGTCTCTTTTCATGTAGTCCAGGGAGGTACGTCTCATGTCATTCACACCAGCATGTACAATGACTGAGTCATGTTTATATTTGCTTTGGAGTGACCTGAGTGCTTGTATTATGTGGCGGATCCTAGCATCCGACAGGCAGCTCACTGTGACCTTCTCTTTATTCAGCCTGGTGAGCGGGACGTCAGTGTGTCTGACAATAGAGTCACCTATTACCAGAGTATCAGGTTTGTTATTCAGCCTTAAGGGCTGTGGCTGCTTGGCACACTGACTTTGTGGGCTATGTGCTGTGCGTGTTTTGTTTTGAGGTAGTGTTTGCTTGGATGTCTGCTTTGGAGGTCTCTGTTGCTTAGGTAGATTTTTATTTAGAACCTCTGAGTATTTTTTTGTGTATTTATGTGTTTGGTTCGCTGATGCGGTGGGACTATGTGATACTGGAATTGTGTTGTGTGAGGTTACCTTCTCCTCCTGACTGGTTACACCAGTTTTGAGATGAGAGAGAAGGTTACTGTCAGCTGCCTGTCAGGTGCCAGGATTTGCCATATAACCCACACACTCAGGGCACTCCACAACAAGTACAAATATGACTCTGTCATTGTCCATGTTGGTGTGAACAACCTGAGATGTACCTCTCTGGACTACATGAAAAGAGACATGGAAGAGCTCTCTGATCTTGTAGCCCAGGCCGGTATGACCCTAGCCCTGAGTAGCATCCTGCCATCACCCAGAATGATACTGCAATACAAGGACAAAATGATTGACTTCAACAATTGGCTAATCTTCTGGTGTCATTCTAAGGGGATCCAGTATCTGTCTGCCTGGGACGACATGGTCGACAGACAATGATGCTTTGCCAGAGATGGCCTGCACCTGTCGCCCCTGTGATTCTGGATACTGGCTAAGGTTCTTGTTGCCCCTATAGTGCCTTTTTTAGGCAAGGTTCAAATTCAAATTCACCACTGTAACAGGAACAGGCAAGCAAAAACTGAGGACAATGCTACTCAGTGCTAGAAGCCTAAATCTCAAAATGCACTCACTCAAGGCACTCCTTAAAATGGAGAACATCAATATCTGTGCAGTGACTGAGGCCCGGTTCAAGGCTCTGGAGAGCACCCCTGCATTACCAGGCTATAAATCATACCTCACTTTTTGGTCATCTAACCTGGACCAGAACACCAAAATCAGAGGTGTGTCCATATTCATTAAGGATATTCACACCTCCAGGCTAGTTGCACAGCATAATGCATCCGAGGCTATCCAAGTGCAACTAACGCTGGGCAAAACTGCAATCCAAATTGTAGCTTGCTACAGATCCTGCACCATACCCCAGGATTCCCACTCCTCTTTTCTTGATATACTGGAAAATATTAGGGTTCAACCAAATGCCCTAATAATGGGCGATTTCAATAACCCCACCATTAACTGGGAAAACTACTCATGTACCAACTCCTTCGCTCAATGCTTTATGGAATTCATAAATTCCAATGCCCTGGATTAACTTATCCACACCCCCACCAGGGGCAACAATATCCTAGGCCTAGTGATTACCAACATGAGTGACTGGTGTTCCACACCTAAAATCAACTCCTTGTTGGCCAGATCCGACCATATGTGAATCACCCTAGAAAACCGCATCCCACCACCACCCACCATTAAGGAAACCATGGTAAAAAATTTCTCCAAAGCCAACTTCATGCTTCTTAGGACAGAAATGGCGAACTTCATGACACCTATGCAGATGGACAATACAGTTACGACTGCTGAATCCTACACAAATGCACTCTATAAACACTTACACGAGTGCATGGATCGTGCTATCCCAAACAGAACCAAGACGCTATCCTCCAAAAAAAGGAAGCCAATCTGGTGGTCCCCTGCCATAAACAAACTCTACAACAGAAGGAAGAAACTGTTGCAAAAGAGAGTAAAATCCCGTTAGTGGAGGAGTTGCCTGGTCAGCCTCAGTAAGAAGCTGAGATCCCATATAAGATCCTCCAAAGCTAGCTATGAAAACAAACTCACCCCTGATTCTAAGGGAAACCACAAAGCATTCTATAGCTATGTCAAGAATCTCAATGGCAACACCCAGATCTGCTCTGAGTTACAGCACAACGGCATGAAAATTACAGAACCAACTGATATTGCCAACATCCTGGCAGATAGGGTCAGTGCTAACGTTACCCCTTTTTCACCCCCTAAAGGGACCATATCTATACAGGAAGAATGCAGAGTCCCTCTAATCACATCTATGCAGGTAAAAGATGCACTCTCTAAAACCAAAACCACAGCATCCATCGGACTGGACAACATCCCAGGCTGCGTTTTACACAAACTTCAGAACGAACTGGATCCCCACCTAAGCACCATGTTCAGTCATAGTCTCACGTCAGGCTTTATGCCCACTGAATGGCACACAGCAACAGTTATCCCACTCCACAAAGGGGGACCCACCACTGATCCTGGGAACTATCGCCCTATTAGTCTGATGAGCCTGGTCTGCAAGGCCATGGAATGTATCATCATGGAACTCAAACAAAGACATTGGTAACCTCCAAACTCTGGACCCCACCCAGTTCAGGTTTGTGAAAGGCAGATCATGCCTTCTGAACCTGATTGACTTCTTAGAGGCAGTCACCAAAGCCGTAGACGAGGGTAAGGTGGTTCACACAACCTATCTTGACCTCGCCAAGGCTTTCGATACCATCCCCCATTCTGGACTTATAGCTAAACTCACTAAACTAGGTATAAATCCCTGCATCACAAGATGGGTTGCCAACTGGCTCACTGACAGAACCCACGCTGTAAAAGTAGCAGACTCCAAATCTGACTTCAAGCCAGTGACAAGTGGAGTACCACAGGGTTCAGTCCTAGGACCTCTCCTGTTTGGTATCTACTTCTCTGAAGTACAGGGTAACACAGAAGGCCTCTGGCTAACGAAGTTCACAGATGACTGCAAACTAGGAGCCATAGTCATGCCCCTAAATGATGTGGATATCCTACAGAAGGGCCTCACTGAGACAAATGTCTGGTATCAGAGGCATGGCCTCAAGCTCAATGCCAAAAAGTGCATTGTTATTCCCTTTGATAAAAACTCTGTACCCATGAACTACCACATAAACAGCAGTCTACTTAATGCTGAATGTGTGATAACAGACCTTGGGACCCAGGTGGACAATAGTCTCTCCTTTGATAATCACATCACCACAGTAGTCAGGAAATCCTTCTATGTGGCACACCTTATCACAAAAGGGTTCTCATTCAGGAAAAAAGTGGTCATTATTCCCCTCTACTCGGTATTCATTACACCCATTATAGAGTACAACACCCCTTTTGGAATGTACCTCACAAGACATCTGCAGCAGCTTGAAAGGCCATAGAAGTACCTCACAAAGTGGATTACTGGCCTCAAACAGATGCCCTACACTGACCATCTAAAAAAACTCCAGCTTTACTCTGTAGCATATCGCCTACTCCTAACATATAAAGCTATGTTAAACCCAGAGCTGTTGGACATGCTGCACCTTAAGAAATCCCAATTCCTTTGAGCTACATGCTCTAGGGACATAAACCTTGTCACCACAATAAACAGGACATGCTGGAGGGATAGATTTCTGTCCCAGAGACTTCCCATACCTTGGAACAGGCTACCCATCTATGTCAAGCAAAGTTCCTTATTAGCAATCTTCAAGAAAAATCTTGATGAGTGGATGGGAAATAGGAAATACACCCTGAGATCACTTCTGTGGCTCTGCATGACAGGGCCACAGGAAATTAACTTTCTTGGGTGGTGTAAGCCAGAGAACCTTGTTGGCTAGGCTTACTTAGGCCCTTGGGCCGATAGCCTAGTACCTACCTATGAACCTATCATCTTTTCCTTTAAGGAAGGTGAGACTTATGTAGTGAAAAGATTGGGCGGACTTGTTTCTTCACATTAATTTGCAAAGGAGTGCTTGGCTGCCAGACTATTTGGTGTATTTGACCTCACTTTACTAGTGTTGGTCAGTTCCTCCACTTGTAGAGTTACAGTGACACCTTGTTACTTGTTTTGCTACATTATTCTGTGTATATAGCCCTAAAAAGCTTTGAAAAGGCACTAGTGTTGGATATGAGTATTGGGACTGACAGTACATTAAAGTTGCAAAGTTGACATTTATGAACAAGCCCTTATCTACAATATACACCTGCATATCTGGGGTTTAACTGTGCTTATGTTTTGGCTTGGAATAATTTGAAAAGCCAGTTTCCTCATACTTTTCTTAACACACTGAAATTGAGACAATGAAAGCTTCTACTAGTTTTGTTCTGAGTTTACTTACCGACTGTACTATTACATTTGAAAATGCAGGGGGAATCAGACACATCTACACAGTCAGATTCCATCGGCTTACTAACACAATTAATTGAGCAACTGACACAACAAGTTAACCAAATCAGCACTACATTGAATTCTCTTCCCATTAACATTCCCAACAGTAGTACCAACTGTGACGCCCTTGCCCTGGCCCAGCAATCAAGGAGCCTCAATCCTCAACTCTAACACCAGAGAGGGCATCTTATATATGAGGAA
Organism: Protopterus annectens; assembly: GCF_019279795.1. Classification (NCBI taxonomy): domain Eukaryota; kingdom Metazoa; phylum Chordata; order Ceratodontiformes; family Protopteridae; genus Protopterus; species Protopterus annectens. The sequence continues at coordinate 100,363,395 of NC_056737.1, forward strand.
AGGATAACAAATACACATTATAAAATGCAATTTCCCTTAAGAGCACACAGAGATCACAGTCAGTCCAGGGCTGATCCCTCCCTTGCTCCCCAGATCCCCATTAAGACTCCCCACTGGCACATCTATAGGATCCAGATCTCAATCTAGATGGGCAAGCTAAAATCTCCAGCACCCTCTCTGGCCAACCAGTGCTTCATGTCCCTGCCCAAGTAGCTGACACACACACACTTTGAAATAAGAGTTTACACAACCACACAGGCACTTCTGGGGAAGGCTGGCACAGGTTCTCCAGCTGTGCCCCATTTACCCAGACTATACAGTAGTACCAGCTGCCACCACCCACTAATAATTATCATTTACTCAAAGGCCCTTAAAAGGGTGTCCAATTATTACTGTGCAATATTGTTATCCAATTGGTAGATGTGACAAAACAATCAAAGCTTATTTGGAGTGACCTGGACAGTAAACTCTATAAATATGAAATGCACTCTAGAGCTTACACTATCTCTACACAAAACAGCCACAGTTAAAAGGTTTTAAAATATTTAATAATAAATAATTAAAACCACAAGACAATACTTTCTACCACATAGTCAGTACTAGTCAAGATTTCAGAGATCACACAGAAATACTTAAAATAAATCAGTAGTACAGTTTTGACATCACAGAAAAACACTTAGTCTAATCTTTCTATTTTTCTATCTATTACTAAAAGAAAACACACTTCTAAAATAATGTACTTACATAGAGAGATCATAATGCAGTGCTGAGTTGGATGTTACAGACAAAATTCTTAATAATCTCTGGTTCTCACTGTTTAAATTGAAACTGCAGTTCTGATAAAACATTACATCATTTGACACTTTCCTGGTGTTCCCATGCTGACAGAAACTGCATTTACATTATTTTACACTTACAACAATAAAGGACATTCCACATGTAAATGTTGGTCATTAACTTTAGCCTTAAAGCAATAGGCAGGAAGTCTTCATCTCTCCGGATTGGAGCCGACTTGTAAACATCAAAGGCAGTGATGAAATCATTTTAATTTCAAAGGACCAACAAGAAATGCTTGACTTAGCTTTCTTTACAGCAGAGGGCAATGTTGCCACATTGTTTTCAGTTCAACACTACACAGCATATGCTTTCATTCAAACAAACAAGCTTATAGGTCAACATTCATATTTACAAATGATAAGAATTATTTGCACAATTCTATCTGACTAGGCTGGCAGCCTTCACCCTTCTCTGCCAGTCTTCACACCAACAACAGGGACGTAACTGGTAATGCAATTCTGCTCCATTGGTACATTCCAGGAACAAAATGGAAGAGTTTACAGACAACAATGGAAGAAGCTATAGCAGCAGAGTGAATAGAGGGTTTGTGAATCTAATACAATAGTAAATGCATGAGACAACACTAATGGATACAACACAATGAACTATGATGGCAGCAGGGATTTTTAAAAACTGGTTAAACTATGACTACAATTTTACTAAGCCTGCAATTGACTGAACAGACACAGTTGAATGACAAACAGGCTAGTTTAAAAGACAGACTGAAACGTTTTGAATCTAAACTGAAAAAACTGAGGTCTTTGCAAATAGAAAATGTTTATTGAAAAGAATGTTTAAGAACGTGAAGAAATTCCTAGATGGTTGAGAATGTATAAATTTCCTTTTGGTGTAGTAAAAGGTTCTAAAGAATATTTATGTTTAACTGATATGTTCAATAGACATGGAATTGAACTACTTGAATTTATAGTAAAATTCAACAATGAACTTACTGAAGTTCTTATAAAAGAGGTTACTAGATTGGAACAGTGTATCACAAATGATTTATTATTTTTTGAATATGAGAATAATTTTGGCAATATTTTCTCTTATATTAATAAACATGGGTGCCAGAACCATAGAGTCAGGGGGAGCCCCACAACTTTTACAGCTGAAACACCTGTCAGGAAAAATTAATGAAGTGGAGTTTTCACACTAACATGGATTTGCGGGCGGAAGTTAAACTAACTAAATTAGCTGTTTGTGTTCTCTTATTGCTCTGTGTTACAGGAATTATGCTGCCACTGTTCTGTTGGTGCTTCCAGAGCCAGAGTTATACCAGTAAAAAGAGTTTTGTTCTTTTATTTGCAGGAGTTATACTGCTCCTGTGTGTGTGTGTGTGTGTGTGTGTGTGTGTGTGTGTGTGTGTGTGTGTGTGTGTGTGTGTGTGTGTGTGTAAAATGCTCCACTTAGGTATACCTGGTGGTTAGTGCTACTCAGGCTCAAACAAAAGTCTGAATTCTCCACCCATACCACCACTTGTGATTCAGGGAGTTGAGTCCATAGCTCTCAACTGCCCAGATTTTCACAGAATATTTGGCTCATACTTTTGATCTGTTCCTCTTAAAATCAGTGGTTTTCTGGCAAATCAGTGAGAACTGAATTCACTAAAAAATGATAGCCCTTTAAGTTTCAGTCTTCCTATCTTTCAGGAAACACATGGAAACACATAACACTTTATTTTAGCAACTTTCTAAGAATATTTAAAATGTGTCCCTGGTTTTGGGCCTTAGCCCCCGCCCAAATACATTTTGGCTTTTTAAAGATTTTTTGTGCTGCAAAGTTGAGAGATTTAGTTGAGTGTCAAGTGGATTTTACAAGAAGCTGAGAGCTTCATGGTAAGAGAAGTTTAGTGCTACTTATGCTAAGCCATTTGCATTGTTAGTAGCACAACAGGTAGTATACTTGTTTTTGATGCAAAAGGCTGTGGGTTCTACTCCCATAGTATGCAGATGGATCGCTGATACTGTACTGTGTTGTACTTTAAAGGGAGTGGATGCTGCAGTCATATGAATGTCCTCCTTTGGAGGAGTTATTTAGTAACTATGTTTCTGTTATCAGTTTGCCATCCATTCCCCCATTGCAAAATTACTAGCTTATAATTTTTTTAATGTAGCATAGGCAATTTATTCTTCAAGGGCAATAGATGTAGATGAAACAATGAAATATAAAATTGTTTGCTAGCAGCAACCTCTTCATTAGTTACAGATCCCTTTAATGAGGAATTATTTAGATGACTTACTTCTGCAGAGATTTTTCATATTTACTGATATTGGTGGATTGTAATGACAGAGGTTTGAATGGCCTTTTATGGTTGAAATTTTCTGAAATGGGTAGCTTTGTCATTACTGGTTCATAAATATTGCTTCATTGCTTACTAGAAGACTGTTCCAAACTACAAATTTAAAACACATTCTAACAAGTGGTGCTGCATTATACAAGGAATATAATTTAATACAATCAGGTTAATACAATCAGGAAGGTGAATTAAAAGAATGCATGCATGTACACTTGCACACAGGATGCAGGAGATCAAAATAGGGGAAGAGACCATTCACCAATGGAGTCCCCCATGGTTCAGTGCTGAGTCTTTTTCTGTTTGGCATATACATCTCAAAAGTAAAAGGAAACACCAAAGGGCTTTGGCAGACTAAGTTTGAGATGAATGCAAGCTAGTTGCAGTTATGACTTAACCATCATACAGGAAGGTTTGTCCCAAACAGTAAGTGGTGCCAGAATCATGAATTGAAAATAATCTCCAAGAAATACATCATCATATCCTTTGGGAAGTCATGTACTCCAGGGAACTGCCAAATTAACAATGCCACCTGAGAAATGACCCAGTTGTTTGGCATTTGGGATCTTGTGTGTACAGTGACCTAACTTTTGATCAATATGTGCCCAGAGTCATAAGAAAGTCTTTCTCTATTGCACAGCTTATAAACAGATTGATTGTGACTAGATATAGATATGTTATTGTCCCCCTTTACAAAGCCCTCAGTAGGTAAATCATTTTGTATAATGCCCACTTTGGCATGTATCTGTCCAGACCCATGCAACAATTGTAATACCCACAAAGATACCTTACTAAAAGGATACAAGTCCTAAACAATCGGTCTTGCAAGGACCACCTCAAAGATTTATCAGTATACTCAGTATCCTACAGAGTGCTTAGAGGTGACATGTCTGGCATACAAGGCATCCTCCAACCTAATACAGATGGACCTACTGGACATCAGCAAGTCAAATGGCATCAGACATACTCAATCCAGGTATCTAAACTGAATGTTGTGGAGAGATGGATATATATCACAGAGGCTACCACTGCTCCAGAACAGATTATCCATTCAAGTAAAACAAAGCTCATCCCTGTCCATATTCAAATGCAACTTAGATCTAAGGATGGGTAATAGAAAATGTACTCAAGGATTGCCCCTCATGCCACTAATGGATAGAGGCAGTTCCTAAATGCTGAATCCCTTACATTGGTCCCCTCAAATCTATAGTATGATAAGATTTATTCTCACTAGGGCTAATATACAATTAACAGCCATGGGATAGGTAAAACCAATCAGGAAATGTTAATTCAAGCACCAAAAGGGAACTTGGCTAAGCTTAAAATGTCCTCCAAGTGAACCTATGTTGTGGTAGTAAAAAGTTTTAAAAAATGTCCCTTTTTAGATCACTAAGTGCCCTTCTCACCCCCCCCCCCCCCCCCCAGTCTTCAACAGCTTCCGGCACCTCTGTTAATAAACATGTGGAACAGGTAACAGAGAGGAAAGAAAATAAATTAATGTGTGGCAGCAATGAATATAGGGAAGGGAATGCACATCCTTTACATGAGGATCCTGGGACAACTACAAATGCAAACACCAGTGAGTTCAGCACATCAACAGACACTGCGCAAGGTTCTGTGGAGGGAGACCATTATGATGAGGATGGTTACATAGATGAAAGTAGGTACAATAGTTGGAACCAACAACTCCAGATTCTGTCTTTGTGTAGATGATAAAAAAATATACAAAATTTGAGGAGTAGGAGACATTTTTTACCAAAAGGTCAAACGAGACCAGGTACGAGATTGAGAATGAATTACAGGGGGGGGGGGCAGGTGAACAGGAGAAAGGTCAACAAACAATAAATGAAAAGGGGGCTCAGATTATTGCCAACTATGGTGGAAAGATGTTAACCTACAATGGTTTCCACATGTTTAACTACACAGAAAGGGAGTGCCATAGGCAACAAGCATTTGCTAAATAATAAAATGTAGCTTATTAACTGTAATCTCATAAACATTTACCATCTTACTAGCTACAATATCAACCAATATATGTTAACAGATAATAAAATAATGAAACAGTATATATGTTAAAGGAAGACAATATGCAGATTGAAAAATAAAGCAATATGCATATTAATATGAAACAGTATGGATATTAAGAATAAAAACATCATCACTAACAAGAACTTATCATTCATCGGGACAAAATTAAAATAGCGTATGTCCTATCCTTATAGCATAGAGGTGCTCTGTTATCCTAGTCCGAAGCATCCTGTTGGTTTTTCCAACATAGAATGCTTGGCATTCCTGACAGAGTGCCAAATACACTATATGCTCAGTATTACAAGTGACTGTCACTTATAATACTGAGCATATAATGTATTTGGCACTCTGTCATACCACCAATGCCCTAGCAAAACATGTCAATATTGAGGGGTCCTGACACAGTTTTAAATTTATGGCAATGGACAATATAATTCCTCTCATTAGAGAAGGAAACATCCATAACACCACTGAGCGAAAGGAAATTAATTGGATAATGAGATTGTGGGCAGATAAAGGGAAGGGCCTTAATGAAAGGGCATCTATTAAACCTATACTTAGAGCCAGACGTTTGAAAGCTACATGATTATACTTGCATACGCTATTTTAATTTTGTCCAGATGAACGATAAGTTCTTGTTAGTGATGATGTTTTTATTCTTAATATCCATACTGTTTCATATTAATATGCATATTGCTTTATTTTTCAATCTGCATATTGTCTTTGTTTAACATATAAACTGTTTCATTATTTTATCATCTGTTAACATAATTGGTTGATATTGTAGCTAGTAAGATAGTCGTCAGTATCCAAGTACATTTGTTAGTTTTTAATTATATTTCTGATGGCAGGCTTGTACCTTGGTTAAGGTTTTAAACTGCATCACCGTCATATCTTCAAGACTATCAAAGTATCTGCCTATATACCTCGGACTAGACCTTGTCAGTCAGAAGGTTAAGCACATATGTAACTTTATGTAGGTGGTGCGTCATGAGCTTATAATGATAAATTTATAATCCTGGCTTTAAACTAGGTACGTGTTAAATAACAGAATTCTGTAACACTTTAAATGAAGTGTTAGTATTAAATGCCAGGTCTTTACAAGTAGGAGGATGATATTTTTATGGATCCCATTGCATATAAGATACTATGTATGTTGTAGCAATAATAATTTTTACAAAAGGATAGTATCATTAGCTTTAGCTGTCAGTGACAGTGTTTGTAATATCAGACAAGGTGGTGGGATCAACGCCAAGATCTCAATAAATTTTGGCTGAATATATAACATTATGCATGATGCAGTAACAGTAATTATTGCTAGTGGACAGCAGTATTGGCATTCAGTTGTTGATAATAGAGGTTTGTAATATTAGATGAGGAGCTGCGACTAGTGCCAAGACCTCAATAAACTCGTGGCTGACGTTTGTATATACGTTACGATGCCGGCTGCATCACAATTATAATTTCATGCATAATAGAGTAATGCCATCTTATAAAATGGTCAGTAGAATTAGAATAGGGATTAAAATTTTGCGCTTTGCAATTGTGCATCATTATTTCAGTGAATATTTGTTTTTATGGCATTATATATATATTTTTTGTTTTTATGGCATTATATGTATTTTTTATTTTCTGCATGATGCCAATTTAAAATCTTGATTTTTAAACATGTTGATTTATATTTGCTATATATATTGCCAATAACAGAAGGTAAATGTTTATGAGATTACAGTTAATAAGCTATGTTTTATTATTTAACAAATGCTTGTTGTCTATGGCACTTTGAATACATATATTTTTTTTTACATTTGTCGTTTTTAAAAATGGTGAGCTATGTTTGCTATAGGCATTGTTGATAACAGAAGGTAGTAGTTACTTCTGTAATGTCTATGATACAACAAGAATATTGGTTATAATAACTTTTGAGTTAAAACATACTTAATGCTTTTATAATATAGCAAGCACAGGTCACTATAAAGAATTTTTTAATTGATTGATTAAGGTTAGCATGTGATGTATACATAATAGCTTAATGAGATGTTTCAAATCTTAACGGTCTGATGAAGCTATTGTGAAAGTGCTTACCATTTGTATACGGAATAAATATAGATTTTATTTTATTTCTACTACTCTGACGAGTCATTTATCTGATGGACAGTTTATGGTTGAATTACTAAAATGCCTTGGTTACCTCTTAGCTGTATATTGTTATTTAAAACTATGCATGTGTATCCTAAATGAAATTTTGTGCATCATTTCAATGAGTGAGATCACAATTGAAAGTGTAACAACACATACAAGTAGAGGAATAAACATAACTAACAAATACAGTACTACTCTGAATACACGCAAGAAAGAGCAGAGACACTTACCCCCACTCATATACAAAAATAATACCCTCCCCTGAGTTAAAATAAGTACCCTATTTAAAGTAATACAAAACACAGTACAGATTGAAATGCCTAAGTTATTTGTCTAATATTGCACTTTGAGTTGGTTAAATACTGACTATGGATATAATAAATAAATATTGCAACTTACTTGGAACAGATGTAAGTGCATATTACACAAATAAATAAAAATTGTCCAGACCCCTAGGACTAGGGCCTGAGTTCAGAAGTCTAATCACTGTAGGGTAGAAGCTGTTATTGAGTCTTGTAGTCCTGCAGCAGATGCTGCAATATATCCTGCCCAATGCCAGATGTTTAAACAGTCCATGAGCAGGATGCGTGTTGTCCTGTATTATTTGGGTGGACTTTCGGAAGCTTTGTGTAGAATAAAGATGTATCAATAGAAGACTGGAACCTTTTACCTTCTCTGCAACCCTCACCACTCTCTGTAGTGCCTTCCTTTCTGTAACTGTGGAGCTTCCAAACCACACTGTGAAGTTGCAGATGAGGATCCTCTTTAATACACCTCTGTAGAACGTGGAGAGAATATAAGGAGGAAGTTTAGCTTTTTGTCAGCCTTCTTAAAAAATGGAGGTGTTGGTGCACTTTCTTGACCAGTTGGTTGGTGTTCCAGACCATGAGAGATCCTCTGATATGCGAATACCCAGGAATTTTGTACTGCTAACCCTCTCCACACTCTCACCATTGATCCTGAGTGCTGGGTGGTTTGTTCGCTATTTCCTGAAGTCGATGATAATCTCTTTTGTCTTGCTTACATTCAGGTTAAGGTTGTTCCCCTTGCACCAACTGATAAGCGATGTCACCTCCTCTCTGTACACCCTTTCATCCTGCTTTGTGATGAGCCCCATGACTGTGGTGTCATCAACAAACTTGATGATATGCTTTGACTTGTGCTTAGCATAGCAGTCATGGGTCAGGATGGTGAATAACAGTGGGCTGAGAACACATCCCTGTGGAACCCTGGTGTTAATTGTTATGCACTTTGATGTGTTCTTACCCAAACACACCCTCTGTGGTCTCTCAATCAGGAAGTCCAGGATCCAGTTGCAGAGCTGTTTACTGATTCCTAAATGTGCCAGTTTTTCTATCAGCTGCATTGGTACCACCATATTAAATGCAAAGCTGAAGTCAATGAACAGCATCTGCACAAAGTTGTCCTTGCCCTCTAAATGCTTAAGGGAGATGTGTAGTGCTACTGATATGGCATCAGCCTTGGATTGGTTAGCTCTGTACACAAACTGCAGAGAATCAAAATCTGTAGGTAGGCATGATGAAAGATACTTTTTGATCAGCCGCTCAATACATATCATAATAGTGGATGTCAAAGCAACTGGTCTATAGTTGTTAGGGGTGGATGGAGTGGTTTTCTTAGGTAGTAGGATGATGTTAGTTTCCTTGTAACATGAGGGTACTTTTGCCATGGCAAGAGAGGTGTTAAATATTTCCTTGAGAACTGTGTATAGTTGATCAGCACAGCCTTTTAACTTTGCCCAATATGTTGTCTGAGCCAGAAGCCTTCCTTGGTTCACTCTCCTTAGCTCTCTTCTTACCTCCTTTGTGCTGAGACTGAGTACTGCATCCTTCTCATCAGTGGGTAGCTTTAGTGCCAACCAGTTGTTTCTTTCCTTAAATGTACCAATGGAAGTGTCCAGGAATTCAATGCTGTCTTCACACTGTGCTGACCTGATTTTGTAGTCAGTGATCTCCTGTATGCCTTGCCATAGTCTCCTAGCATCCTTCATGTCTTTAAAGTGGCTCTGCACCTTTCTTCCATACTCCCTCTTAGCCTCCTTTATACCCCTCCTTAGATTACCTCTTGCTTCACTTAAGGCTGCTTTGTCCTTAGCCCTGTAAGCTGCATTTCTCTTCTTCCTTATATACCTTAGAGGTGAGCCATGGTTTCTTGTTAGCTCTAATAGTGATACTCTTGATATTTGTTACCCCATCAGCACAGTTTGAAATGTATGCCATCACAACCTCAGTGTATTCATCATTGTTCAGATGCTGATTCACTGTGGCTGCCTCCTTGAACATACCCCAATTGGTTCTTTCAAAGCAGTCTTGGAGAGCCCCCATAGCCCCCTTGGGCCATACCCTGATTTTTTTTCTTTCTGGATTTCTCTCTAAACAGTGCACGTTTGTAAACTGGTAATAGCACGATGGTATAATGGTCAGAGTTTCCCATTTGTGGAAGTTGCACTGCCTTAAAAGCTTTCTTTTAAGTTTAGGTACACCTTGTCCAGGATATTATCACCCATTGTAGTAATGCCCACATATTGATGGCAGTGTGGGAGTACTTCTTTCAGATCTACTTTATTAAAGTCACCAGCTGACACGTGTACAAAATCAGGATATTTGCTCTGCAGCTCACCCATGTGATTGCATAGTTTATTTAGAGCCTCAGTGGTATTAGCACTAGGTGGGATATACACCACTATTACACTGACCCAATTCAGCTCTCTGGGCAAGTAAAATGGTCTACATGTAATGGACAGGAACTCTAAGTTCTCAGAGCAGTGTAATAGTATGATTTCACAGTTGCTGCACCATCTTTTGTTAACATACTTGCAGACTCCACCACATCTGGCCTTTCCACATAGTGTATGTTTTCTGTCTGCAAGAAACAGTGTAAAATTCTTTAAGTTTACTGCACTATCATTTATCTTGTCATGCAGCCACATCTCAGTAATCAAAAATAAACAAGTATTTCTTACCTTGTTCTTGTTGGAGATTTACAGTCTCAATAGTCCATCTTGCTATACACTGATCTCACAATAGCTAAAAGTGTAATTGGTGGTACAGGCATGTAGGAGTTTGCTTTTAACTTTACATCAATACCTGCTCTGCAACTTCTTTTCCTTGTTATCTGACACTCTTTCTCTTTTTCCTTGTCCAGCATATTCCAGAGACCTTTTTGACTCGTTTCAGACACTTTAGAGTATGAAGAGTTAAAATACACAGCTGTTGTAACTACATGCAAGTAGCAGGCCCAGATACACTGTATACTTCAAGGTATCCAGCCAGCAACATGTAGATGTTGACTGTTTAATTTCTAGTACCTTCTGTCTACTGTAAGTTATTGTACCTTCACTTGGAAGTGCAGAAACTGATTTTATTTGAAATTTTATGTGCAAAAGAAGACAAAATATCCATATTTCTAGAATGAGCTGACATAGCCATAGCCACAGCCACACAGGACATCACCATTTTTTTAATAAAAAACTATACTCCCTCCAATGGAAGTGTCACAAGTCAAACCTATTGACACTGTTAGACTTCAGTAGGCTGTTGTGAATTGCTCTGCTAGAAACAACTGCAAAAGGGTACCTGGCTTTTGAGAAAGTGGCATTTCAGTTCCAGTTTAACCTCTGCACTACTAGTCACATGCTTGCCAACCTCTTAGTACAAGAAATCTGGACAAATTCTAAAATAATCTGAGAGAGGACAAAGCCCCCAAAATAGGGACAGTTTTTATATATTGCTCTTCTAATTTTTGAAAGTTGCTAGAATAGCATGATTTGTGTTAGCATTCATTTTCTAAAGGTTATGAAGTCTGAAACTCAAATGTATATCATTTATACCTCTCAACCTCTTAGCTCAAGAAATCTGTACAAAGCCAAAAATAATGCGAGAACAAAGGTCTGACCATAGGGACATATTTTGAATATTGCTCTTATAAACTTAGAAAGATAATAGAATAAAAGGGTTTGCACTAGCATACATTTTCTGAAGGATATGAAGTCTGAGATTCAAATGCTGTCATCATTTAGTGGCTTCCATCCTCAGTGATTTTCCATAAAACCATAAATTTTATGATGAACAAGGCAAAAAAATATGAGGGAAAAATCTGGACATTTTGTGAAAATCTGGACAGTTGAGAAGTATGATTTAGTGACTGCAAACCACAGTGATTTGCCAGAAGCCACAAATTGTATGAGGAACAGACTAAAAATATGAAAAATTTGGACAGTCTGCAAAAATCTGGACAGTTGAGAGGTATGCTACTAGATCACACAACTTTAACCACTTTTTTTTAGAGTTTTTTTTAGAGTCATTGTTATAAGAAAGTCTTTCTATTGCACAGCTTATAAACAAAGGAATTGTGTCTAGATCTAGGGATGACAGTGTCTCCCTTTACTCAGCCCTTATTAAGCCAGTCATTGAATATAATACTCCACTTTGGCATGTATCTGTCCATACAAATGCAACAAATGGAATGTTCCCAGAGATGCCATACAAAAAGATACAAGGCCTAAACAATATATCTTACATGGAACAAATCAAAGCCCTGCCGCTATTCTCTGTATCCTACAGACTGCTAAGAGATTACCTATGCCTGGCATACAAGACAACCTCTAACCCAGTACTGATGAATTTAATGCACATCAGCAAGTCAAATGGCATTAGAAATACTTGGCCTAGGGATCTAAGTCTCTTCTGCAATATCAACAGAATGGTTTGGAGGGACAGATATATCTTGCAAAAGATATTACTGCTCTGGAACAGAATTACCATCCATATTAAACAAAGTTAATCTCTATCCATATTTAAGCACAACTTGGATCTATGAATGGGAATGAAAAAAATTTACCCCAGGACTTCCCCTGTACTACTAATGGACAGAGGCAGCTCCTAAATACTTTATCCCATGCATGCATCCCCTCTAATTATCTGTTGTACGATCCCAGTTATTCTTATTAGGATAAGGGTAATATATAATTATCGACCATGGAATGGGTATGTTCAATCTATAACCAGATGGCATAGGTTCATTCAAGCACAGAAAGGGAAATTGTCTAGGCTTAAAATAGCCTGCAAGGGCAGCTAGCCTAGTAATTACCTACAAACCTACAAGTTGAATTCTTGCTAGTTGGATGGTCAACATCTAATGTTTATAATATGCTGTTTATTCCATATGCCTTCTAGCATATGCATTAATGACATTACAGAATGGCGCAGAGGTGACAGAAATAATATAAGATGCATTCAGTTCAGTGTTTTGCTGCTATTCTCTACATATCCATAGTGCACGATCTATGCAATGTAACACTGAGCTCAGGAATACTGCTAATGAAACTGGGCATTTTGTATTATTACTCAACATTTTTTTTTCTGGTAGGAGAGCTACAGGGGTATATATGAGGAGAACAGTATATGCAAGGTGTTTGCACCTGGTTCATGGGTGACCCAGCAATCAAGTTACTATATTAAAGTAAAGTGATTTCAGGGCAAAGCTTCCCACTTGGAAAGTTTGTAGGGGGACTTGTCCTCTGTAAAAAAAATTTGTAGCCTTTTTTGTGTCTATTATTAAAGATACATGTATTTGGTGTTTGTGGTTTTGTGGTTGCTGATTTTTGCTTTAGCAGTTTTATGTTCTAGTTTTGCAATACTGCGGGAGTCAGTCCTCTGATTTTCTCGTTTTAATATAATCAAAGATGGAAACTTAATGCTACCAGCCCAAATTGACAGTGTCAACATTTTTCTTTGCCATGAATAAATTAATGCTATTAATGGCCTTTTAGTTTCTGGAAGCTTCATCTTGTAGCCCAGAGTTTAGTTCTCATCATCCCCATTTGTCTATGGGGATACCCTGGGCAAGTCATTTAACCAGACAGTACTTCACTGCCCCTGAAAACAGACTTAGGACTCATTAGTTTATCTGGTTAAAAGTGAGTAAAATATAGGTAGCATCTTAGATTACATTGTACTCTTATAGTAGCTGGGTTTCAGTCTAGAATCCGTCTAATACAGAAAATTGTCATACAGTGAACTGAATCCATATCTTTTATTGTTATACTGATGTATACCTATGTTGGGAAAGATCATCTTACTGATTAAGTCCCAGTACCTCTGATGTGAACCTTTGAAGTTCATCGTAATTCTACTGTCCTGAACAATGGAGAGAGAGAGAGAAAGAAAGAGTAAGAGTGGCCTAGTTAAGGTGATTCTATAATGGTATCTATCATACTGTAACAGAATTTAACAGGGTTCCTTGCCTTTCTAAATATATATTTTTAATGGCAATCTAGTCCATGAGCAGCAGAAATTTATACAACTAATTATGCACAGATATTTTATTTTGTACCATGCCTCATTAACCTTTTAACAGGTACATGTTAATTTGTATTGTTCTTGCTTTGGCTAACTACAGAAATTAGCCAGAAGTCACTCATTGAAATAAATTGTTTATTTGCATATTTAGTCTTCATTAGCTTGGAAAAACCCAATGGCTCTAACTGCTGGTATTCTGTGTTTTTTCTTGGGAATCTGCCCAGAGTCATATACAATGTGACTGAGTGTTAATATGAATGAAACCCAGGTAAGAATACAGGTCAGTGCTTGTTTATTTCTGATTAACCTGCCCATTGAACTGTGCCAAGAGTCAGTTATTTACTACTGGGGCATTTTTAGATTTGTATCATTTTGGGTACCCAAGCGCAACTAGATGTATCTAGATGTAACTAGATGTAGACTGTAGTCTGCAGTTGTACTAATGGCCCTAATGGACTTACATTTCCATATATATGTATAATATGTATATCTTCTTTAATGTCCACCCCAAACAGAACAAGGGGAATAATGTGAGGGAACGTACATGCTGACATCTTCCTTTACATACGCTACTGCCTTCACTACTAAATGAAAAGAAACATTTGCCCTCCAACATTGCTAAATCAGCAACAAATGATCATTTACTAATCTGGAAGAGCCATGCTTGAACCTGTGCCACTGATATTAATGGCTGCAATGCAGCTATAGTACTGCTTGAACAGTTAATAATCTTCATTTGTACAATTTTTAGATTTTTGAGAAGAAGTGAGGAATTTTAGTTTGAAATTTTTAAGCCATGAGACTTCAGGAAGTTAAGTTCTAACTGAATTAGAGGGAAACATTCACAATAGCTAGTATATGACACACATCAGTGCATTTGGAGCTGTTGAATGAGGATGACAGACATCATTCAATTTCTTTCCACACCTCATTCCTTTCAACGGTATGTCAGATTGACAGCCTCATCATTCTCACAAGCTATTGATCAGACAGTCATACATCAGACTGATTTCCAGTTTAGCTATATCTAGGTACTAAAAAAGAAAATGCAAAAGATGGATCGTCAGCATAAACTCCCTTGTCAAATTTCTGGTGCTGAGAACAGTCCCCATGACAAGCTATTAATGTCTGCCTTGTTCTATCTACTGTTGTCCTCAGGGCCCATCATATAAAGTCCCTGAGTAACAGCCAGACTTCTGAAAGATGATGCTAGAGGGTGGGGAGGAAGGGGACATCTGCTTCTTTGTAAGGGTAAGCAAAAGCTGCTAGGTTTTGATAACACACCACTGTGTCAGTGGTATGACAGCATCAATGTGCACAGTGTCAATTTGCTTTAGTCTTATAAAATAATGAAAGCAAGTCTCACTAAGCGTGCTTTCAATAGACTAGGCTTAAATAGTCACAGTAACTGAATAATTAAAGTTAATCAGAAAAGAAAGTATTTAAAGTCCCATAATGTATATATTTATATATTTGTATTCAGCAAGGCTTTCACTCCTGTTTGGATGAAGATGCAAACAGTAGAAGGACACATTTCAGTTTGTCAGGTTAACTTATGTTAAAAGAAATGTTTCTCTATAGGCCTTCACTACCATTTACAAGTTGTCAGTTAACATCAGTTTTTTGCATTAACAAGCAAAATATACATGAAAGAACATTTAAAGAGGGGCTGCGCAGATGTGGTGTGGTTTGTGCTATGTATATCATTATGTTACAAAACTGAAATAAGAATGGAAAGAGGTTTGAGATGATAGTTTTTTCTCACACAATTCTGATATGGTTATATATGGCATTACTCTCTACTATCCATCATTTTACATTTGAAAAGAAAAGGTGCTAATACAAGAATACCTTGAGAAATTTTCATAATAGGCTTCTTCTAAAAATGTAGCTTACCATTTTATTGAAGGACTCCGGGGGGGGGGGGATTACCCAGTTTTACCATTTTGGGTTTTTAAATACAAGTAATGTGGCAAGTGATAGAGAGGTTAAGGAAGTTGCGTATATTTTGAAATACAATAATGTGATTTTAAACTGGATTTAATACAGAAGTGGTGTAAACAGTCCCCGGGATTCATGAACCTTGCGCCAGGCGCACGCATAGCGTAGGCGCTACAATGCCAGATATGGCCGCCGAGCGATTCAGGTACGATCCAATTCCACGTGCACTACCGGCGTGCACCTGAGTTGCGCCGCCACCGGCGTAGGTATGTTAAACACCCCATGTGCGGTGTTGCACCATGCAAATGAAGGCATATAGCGATCCACGAAGTGTCGCAGGCGTAGCATAAGGGCACGGCAATGTAAACCAAAAAAAAACGGTTTATATATACCCAAACATGACATAGGAGTAACGGAAGGCTGTCAACGTCAGGTATCATACTGTTGCAACATGCCAATGGCGAAAGACACTGAGAATGTCAAAAGAAAACATGCACAAAATGTAAATAATGACATAAATGGTATGTCCGCAGAAACCACAGCAGAACCCCAGGACATGTCCGCGGAAGGTGCTAAACAATGAAATAATATGACAATGTCATAAAAGAGCAGTATAATACACATCAGCTTCACAGCCACAATACACCATAGTATGCATGGAAAGCCACAACCACGGCGCAAGGGTTGCCAAGGAGTGGCGGCAGTGTTCGGCACCGTAACTATGAATTAGTAGTCAATGCCATGCAAATGAGGCAGATAATACTGAATCGCAAAACCCCCGCCGGCGTAAGGCTGCACCAAACAGCGCAGCGGTAATACACCGAGGAGTGGCCCAGAGGGAATACATGTCAACCGCAGAGGGGTGTGCCACTGTAGGAGGAAGCACATTGGAGCCCAGAAAACATGGGCTGTACAATGCACATCACAGCAGCAGGACCAGCGTGTGGGGAAATAGTTGAGCTGAGAGCACACAATGCGCGCAGAGACTCATGTGCACGAGGATGACTACGTTCCCCTAACCCAGTCATGTGACGGCCGCCCCGTCAACAACAACAGATACAGGAAGGTGATGCGGAGAATATGAGGAAATGCGGAAGCAGTGTAATTGGAGTCGTAATGAGCAATCAACACCAATCAACCCACGAAGGCCAATTGGCGGCAGCTGACAACTCTGCATGCAGAAACCCGCAAACCGGGATAGGGGAGGCATATGAATGCAAAGAAAGTAGGGGAGGTAGCAGAATGCAAAGAGTGAAGAACCGATACAGCACAGCCAAGTAGAGAGGTAGCATAACGGCGGCAGACAAAATCCATGATATGCAATGTCCCAGAAACGACACATGACAGGGTTCTGCAGGATGCAATCCAGGAAATAGTATGCGCAACGTGCAGAAACAGCAAGGTAAGGTCTAAAGCTAACCCAATGCAGGCAAGTGTAATGCAACACCAAAGGCAACAGCGTTGCAGTGCCAACGGTAAAACACGGAAGATAATCCACAGATACAGCCGCACAGGCACACCCTATGACATCACCGGGTGTACAGCACAACAGTATAAAGTGTGAATGCACACAAAACACAGCCGCGTATTCCCAAACACCGCACTCTAGGTGTAAACACACGGGGAACTTTTAAAATGTATATGTTGGGTGCCGCCATGGCCGTGATACATCAGCATGTGTCAGAGACAGACAGAGTTGCGGAGGAGGGTGCCGACAACTACCGTAGGCCTCAGAGGAGAAGGAGAGTGTTCAGACCAAGGGTAACCTACCAGGGGCTACAAGACCTGGAGATAGTAGAGCGCTACAGGGTAGACAGGGACACGTTACAGCAAATAGCGGAGCTGTGCCGGCCACGCCTGAGAACCAGAAACAACAGAGGGGAGCCCATCCCAGTGGACACAAAGGTATGTGGAAGCTTGCGAATACTGGCTACAGGTACCTTTCAAAGGCCAACCGGGGATATAATGGGCATCTCACAGGCATCAGCATCCAGGGTACTACACCAGTTTCTGGATGCCATGTTACGACATGCCCATGAGTATATATACTTCCCCAGATCTCAGGAAGAGTTGGCTAGCAATATGCGCCACTTCCACCGTGTGGCACAATACCCCGAGGTACTGGGTGCGATAGACTGTACGCACATACAAATCAAGTCACCACCTGGGGAGCAGGGTAGACGCTACATAAACCGCAAGGGATTCCCCTCCATCAATTGCCAGGTCGTGTGCAATGAGCAGGGCATTATCATGGATGTGTGGGCTGGCAGCCCTGGAAGCTACCATGACTCCCATATCTGGCATGCCTCACAGCTGTATCAGGTATTCGCCAGGGGGGACATCACACAAGGCCACCTTGTGGGGGATGCTGGCTATGCACTGGAGCCGTGGATGATGACTCCCATCAGAAATGCACACACACACATGCAAGAACGCCATAATGAGGCACATGCACAAACCAGAATAATCATAGAGCATGTGTTTGGGATGCTGAAATCACGGTTCTGGTGCTTGGATACATCCGGTGGAGCCCTGCAGTACTCTCCAGGCACATGTGCCCACATATTCATAGTATGTGCCATGCTACATAATATGATCCTGCGGAAACAGCTGCTGCAGGGACATAATGGTGAAGGGCCACAAAGCCCACCACAACTGCCAAGGCAAGCACAGGCACAGAGGGTTCAGCGCCATGAACACACTGTGCCAGCCCCAGTAGGCAGACGGAGGCGTACCCAATATGCCTATGCCCTGGCAAAGAGGGAACGTATAGCACATACTCTGACAGCGTAGGCCCCATGGACTGACACCTCCCTACCTGCACAAACAGTGAAATGGACGGCACACAAACATGGCCACCCATAATGTGTACCGTATGGGTGGTCCCATGTGTGACTCCAACATAGGCAGCACCCAAAAACTGCACACCCAACAGCCAGCAGAGCATGGAATGCCAACACCTTAACCGTACGCGGGTCCCACAGCAGACGGCGTTGCTGTATGCTGCCACGTTCGCCACAAGGTGTATACATATAGACATGTACATATGTGCATATACAGATATGGAGATAGATATCATTACACACATAGAAATATATGTACACATACACATATATAAAGTACAGCAGGTAAGACAGGGAATCAGAGGGATGCAAGGTGACAGAGAAGTAAGACGCAATATCTGTACATAGTAAACATAGTGAACGACAACCTGAGTATCCGGGAGGGTTGACAGAACAGGAAACGCCACCCATGGAAAGGTCAACCTACCTAAATGCATAATCGCAAGTCGGGATGATCGCCAGGCCACGGTACAGTAACAGTACATGTGCGGGTAATATTATGAGGATATGAGGGTGGAGGTAGACACCGCCGCCGGTGATGCGGGCCACGCAGGTACTGTGTGCAACCGTCCCTGTGACAGCCGCAGTATGTGTATGTGTGCAGTGAGTGTGTCGTGTGTTCCGCTGTGCGAGTGTAATGTGTGTGCCACTGTAAAATGTGTATGTTGGTGCCATGTGACAGGCGGAGTGGAACAACATGTGTAGGCATACAGTATAGGAACCACAGGCGTATGTACAGCAGTACCCCCAAAGTAGTACTGAAAGCCCCTCCCTGGCTAGGTGCGTGGCGACGTAAAACGATGCAAAGTGAAAATGTCCCAGAATGTACCACAGGAATATAGCCAACATGAAATGTAAAGGACGTATGTACAAATCATGACCGTATGTATGACACCGATATGTTAATTGCAAAATGATACGTCGGCAACATTACACAGCAATAGTCATGTACCGCGGAAATACGCATGTGCTACCCCGGTACTGATCGGCCCGTAAACACCGCTGTGTGTTCTACGAGTGTCAAACAAGCAATCGCCACCCGAATATGTGGCAACCAGTAGCATACAGGCCATCCCAAGTACAGGACCACAATGACTGTAAATATCCGGGACAAAATGCCAAGGGATAGTCGGCACGTATGAACAACCACAGATATACTGCCGATGTGATGGAGGAATACATGCAGGAAGCACACATGCAGGCGATACCGACACCAGACGACATCAACACAACCTACACTCCCAGAACAACAGACAGGTAACTGCCAGCTCCCCAGGCAGGGATGGAGCACACACACAAGCATACCGTGTATGTAGAAATGCAAGGCCCACAACCCTTACCCGTCACCCACTACCTCCAATATTCCCCATCGCACATATCAAAGGGATACAAGCCGCAATAGCAGCACAAACATACAGGCAGTCAATGACAGCGGCATAACCGCAACATCTCGCGTGGGAAACACTATCAGCAGCGGATGCATACCTGCATCCGTTGTTTAAAGGAATACAAGAGCTATGTTATACATCCGAATGCAAAACGCCATCGACAGACGCCGCCAGGACAGGGACACCCACATGTCGAACATAATACCATACCCAACACACACAATCCAAGGCTAACACCACTGCGAAATGTACCTGACGCCACACATAGCGGCTGCAGTTACACATAACATAACACAATACAGACCATCTCCATGAAGGTAGTGCAAATAACCAACGCCCAGGCGAGGAATGAACCATGCCCTAGTTACGACGCATACTGTACAAATGGAGTAGATGCACAGGTGATATGCGCACAAGTACACACCGAGGAACAGCTATTGGTGTGATGAACCCACATGTCGCAGGTGACGACGGATATAAGGATGACTCCTAGGATATTCAAACCGTATGCTCATACCGAACCACAAATCAAAAATGGATCGAGTGAGAGACAACGCAATAGCGAGACACGCAACGGAAAATGGAAGGAAACACAGTAAAGGTATGTAGAACCCAAGATATGTACTGGTGTGTAACGCATGATGTGTATGACGAAGCTGCACTGTATGTGAACGGTGTGTGTAAGTAAGGATACTTGTCCATAAAGCAGAGAGTGGTGAAAGGTGGTTATGTAGTGCTATTCCGTTGAGCATACCAACGACTGTGGACACCGTGTGCACAGCAGTGGGACATCATGTACACAGCCGGATAACACAAGGGCTGCCACAGGGGGGCATAACACATAACAATGCCACCCCCCACGCCGATGCTGGCAGTGGATGTCCAACAAGGAAGTGCCACAGCAGGGGATAGGACATGTATGTATACTGTCACAGCACACATGTGTATGGGCATATACCGTCGATGTCATACGTAATGTGTGCACGACATGCACGTATGCCTCGCAGTAGGGGCTACTATGTTAAGTATGTGTAATGTAAAGCTGTCAAGCTGGATATGACAGACATCATACACAGTATCACAGGCATATCATGCATAATGGAGCTATGGTCCATTGGTATGTACACTAACAGGATACGTATGGCCTGTACATATGGGACAGATTAGTAGCAGAATAGCCACCCGAAATGGAAGGAACACCAAGTAACCATGTCCAAACGATCTGTAGCAGGTGCAATGTGTGCAACAATGAAGTCCGGCAGGTCCATGTGTAAACACATGTGCAGTGTAAACAGTAGTGTCACCTCCCCATGGTAGTGTCCACTGAACAGTAGAGGTGGATGTCAACTGCATGTCTACACAGTACTGCTGCTGTGGTGGTACCATGACTATGTGTCACCCTATCAGCAAGGGAGCTATCACATGAACAGTGCCACAGTGTGTCCCTGTGGGATGTGCACAGGACCTATGTTCCACAGCATGGTGTGTGTTGTGTCTGCAGAAGTAACACAGAAGCCCAGGCCATGCAATGTGGCATGTGTGCACAAATGCAGGAGTGCTCCATTCACCCTGCCCACTGCAATTGCCATGTATGAGTACTACATGCATCAGTAATGCGGAGGACATGGCCCATGTCAGAGTAGATGACACCCCTGTGTATGTGGTATGCAGATGAGTACAGATGTGTTCCCCATCTGTCATCCGCATATGTAAACTGTCTGAGCCTGGTACACATCATGGCATGATAATGCCGTGCCATGTAAAGTCGTAGCCATTGTGGAAGGTACACCACGAATGTGTTATTGTAACCCTGCCCGTGTGTAGATGTGTGTATGGCACAGGTACAATGGCTACCTATGTACCAGCAACACAGACAGTACAGATATGTGTGGCCCTGCAGATGTATACCCATGCCACAGTGGAATACGGCAACCACAGCACCATGTGGGGCATGTGTGTGTACAGCAACCATGTACAATGTGATATGCATGTATGGGGACAGTATCCATGTGATACCCAGTGGATGACTGTTGCTATGCAAAGGTGATGTGCATGCACCATGTGTGATGCATCCTGACGCAATGACACCCACACGATGTATCCGCCACACCAACACCTGTACGGTTGTTATCAGTATGAGCAGGTGGAGCTACAATGGTGCCAGGTATGTAGATGTGGGATATCTAGGCATGGACAGTACTCTGTGACAGCATGTTGTGTATGTAAGCAAATAGTGAACAGGAGGGGCCCCATGACGGAGGACTGTGTAATGCCACATGTACCTGACATGTAGTAGGTAGCATGATATGCTTGCACCACTGTGTATCCTGTCCAGGAGTCATATAGCCTAACATCCTGAGACACAGGGTATGATGTGACGGTGGATGTGTACATTGCCAATACCAGAATGTGGAATGGTGCTGAAGGGCAATGTGGGGACAATGTCTGATCTGTTACCCTCTGTATCACACCAACCACCCATGCAATGGTATGACAGGTGGCCAGCATGTGTATGTGGTGTGCTGTGGCACACAGAAGCTCAACAAGGGTGCCAGTAAAGGCATGGAGGTCATCAATGAGTGTGTGAAGCACGTATGTGAGGACGTGCCCCAGTGCCATACTGAATGGTCCAGTCATGGGTGTACGAATGCAGTTCACACGTGCAATGCAGTACCACCCATGTGTAGTGCGATAGATGCAGTAGTGTGGCGGTCAAGGTACACAATGTCCAACAACAGGCTAGCAGTTACGTCAGTGGGCTGGTGTGGAGACACATACCAAACAGGTTGGCAGGACATAACAGCTAGGGAGATCGGAAGGTAACATTGGGACAGTGTCTTAGGACATAACGTGTGCATCGCAGTACCATGTATGTGTCCACAGGGACACTGCGATGTCCATGTATGGATTGCAACCCTGTAGTGAGTGAGAGTGTGTATTGTTGGTAGGTACACCATTGCCTGGCATGTTGCCAACATTATCCCAGTCAGCAATGCCTGGGTGACTGTTGTATGTGACATCCAATGTGGATGTAGCCAAACAACACAGACATACCACCACACTGCCTGAGGGCCCACACTGCAATGTGCAGCGGTCATGTGTAGGTAGCTAGCCTTGGAGCATGTGATGGACCACGAGGACCCACCATGGCTGTCAAGTGATGCACCCCACACATGTGAATATACCCACCGTGCAACAGCCTGCACATGTGCCCATACAGCAGATGTGCATGGAACATGACTACCACCGTGGCATCTGTGAAAAGGCCGGTACCGCCATGTCTCTGTGTGGAATAGCATGGTCCCTACCATTGCGTACATGTTGCGGAAGTGCACTGTTAT
Source organism: Protopterus annectens (assembly GCF_019279795.1). Lineage (NCBI taxonomy): Eukaryota > Metazoa > Chordata > Ceratodontiformes > Protopteridae > Protopterus > Protopterus annectens. The sequence goes on from NC_056737.1 coordinate 100,386,528, forward strand.
ATGTGTCAGCATAGTGACGTACACTGTCCATCTGCCGGGGTGCCATGCCATTAACAACCCCCGTCAGCAGACGTCAGTAGTACCGGCTGTAGAGCACATGTACCATGTATGCTGCGATGGGTGTGTGTCCAGGGTGTGGCTAGCAGGGCCGTGAAGCATATATGTTCATCTACCAGAGGGGGGATAGCCCCAGGTTTAACACAGCAGACACATGGAGGTATCATGCATGCTGAGGGTAGTGTAGGTATGGTATGTGTTGTGTAATGTGTCACCCAGCTAGGTGGAGTGCATGGCTAAGCATGTGTGGGTACATGGGAGTCCATACTAGGGAAGTGTGGGTTGCTGTCAGCACATGGCAGCAGCAGCTGTCTGAGGTGCAATGTACAGTATGACAACACAGCCAGCATGTAACCTGTGGTGTACAGTGTAATCTCTGTTGCGTGTTACAATGTGTCTAGCGGTCACAAACATGGGTATCCGAATATGGAGCACCTACGATGCATTGTGTTCGGAAAATATACAGTATGTGTGCAAAACATTGTGTGATGTGGGATCCCCTCACCTGTGTGTGTTGCAGTCCAGGTATGTGCCTGGGAGGTATGATCTGTGTACAATCTGGACTTGCAGGTGTGCTGTGCAGAGCATGGAGGCAGGTCCCAGGCACCGCAGATAAATGTGAGGCGTGCACTAGTGTGCGTGCCTTGCTTGTGTGCAGCACAGTGGAAGGTGCAAGCATTGTCCCACATTACCGCATGCCGTGCCTGCCTGTTACAGCCCTACTGGAGACAGACATGTGACACCGCCGCAGAGGCAGCATAGCATGTGAAGATGTACATGTGGGCTCCACACCCTAGGCAGATGTCCGCAGGTCATGTGTGCCACAGTAGTGTGGTCAACCACGACTGTCATAATGGTCAGATGCCACATGCCTGTATAAGTACAGTATGAGCATAGTCAACAGTCGCAGTGACAGAGTGGGCCAATGTACAGTATCCCTGTGTTCAGACCACTGCCTACTGTACACTTGGCTAGACACACACCCGGAGGGTGAATATACCTTTGAGCCATCACATGTCCCAGTCCACGTAGCCTGTACAATGCCATCACAGGGTGGTCACAATAACGTGGTAAGACAGACATGTTGTACCAGGTGATGTGTCATGTGTGCATATGTTGAGTTGCACAGCTGTTCACACGTCCGCAACATATCAGTGCATGATGTATAGTGTAACATGATGTGTGGAACTGCACTGTGATCCACAACAGGGTCATCTGAGACAGGTGTGTTGTGAATGGTGTAACCCATGGTCACACGGGATATACACTGGTGCTGTTGGCTGTCATGCTGGGGGCCACCAGTGGTGCCTGCAGTGGTCATACAGACATACTGTACACAGTGTTCTGGCAGGAATGTCCATTGTTGTGGATGATGTGTTGCTATGTGAAGGTAGGTGTGTGTTGTGAATGTTACACATCCAGATGTGACCATCAGGCGCAGTCATGGTTGTCGACAGCATCACACACATCCACAGCGGTCAGAACCCTGTCCCCAGAATGGGTGTCAGCCGCCCTCGTACTGTGTGACGTATGTGCAGATGGCGGAACACCTCCTACTGGCTGGATAACAGTGTCAGCTAGGATGGCTATGTGATGGCTGGAATACGCCGTGATAATGTACAATGCTGGTATCCCAATGAAGTACCTGGAATCACACACAGTACGCCATGGCCGGCATGTAAACCATGTACAACAATGACTGTGTGACAGACACAAACAATGTGTAGACATGTTGAACATGCACACATGAGAACACCAAATGAGGTATGTTGCACATATCGATGTACAACTGTCATCTATGGCCATAGCATGGATGCAGACGCATATGCCCCACAGGCAGTACCACGCCATGTAGGTAGGGGGGCATTGCACGTGTACATGTGACAGTTGCTGTACCGCCACATGTCCTGCATAGCTGTCATGTAGGGGTAGCAGTGGTACGTGACTGTTGGACATGCCTGTACATTTGACCATGTCCCATAGGATATGTGTTACGTGTGTACAACATGTGTTGTGCCGTCATCAAGCTGTGAAGTGTACGGCTGCCAGTGTACCTGTGTGACATGTTCTGCGATGGGTGCAAAGGCACGCAGTACTGCATTGCATGCCCACATGCCCCACACAGGTGCATAGCCTGAACATACAATACAAAGAGGGTGTTGGATGACAGCAACCCACAAGAGGAGATGGGTACGGGTGGCAACCCACTACCACCTGTACAGGTATGGTGTGCATGTCTATGACACATTAGCACCCGAGAAGCTAGCAGTACAGCAGTACAGGGTGGCATGCATATATGTTCACCAATACCCCTGTGTGTCCCACCACTGGGCCGTGGACAGACAGACACCAACACAATGTGCAGATTAGATATGTGCACAGCACATCACCACTGGCTACTGTAGAACAGGCTTACTGTGTAGACATGTGCACAGTAGGTCTGCACCAGCCACAATCAAACACGTTATGTGCCGAACCACACCAATAGTTTAGCCCATGCCACAGACAGATGTGCACGCATCTGTGTATGTACGTCTGGGAATGTCCCCGGCCTAGCAGTATAGCTGTGTCAGTGTTGCGGACAACATACTGAATGGGTTGTATGTGTGAGGGGTGCGTCATACGTGTATGGTCAGATCGACGATACCATCAGTGCCCTTGCTATGTGAACATCCCTGTCCCCATACATGGATACCTATGCTGTGCCCAACACCACGTTCCCCATGGGAGGGATGGCGCTGTACGGTGCACCAGCTGACATGGGGGTGGCAGCAGGCACTGGATGTGGACATATGTGGTACCCATGTCAGGCCAGGCAACCATCCATGTGCACGGGATAGCAGTGTGTGGGCACATACAGCACTGTGTTGAACAATATCGCAGCACATAGCACCTGTCAGGGTTAATGTGTATGCATGGATGTGCGATACCTGCATGCACTAGACACACCCCCACCAAGCAGTGTGCAGCCTACCTTGCAGAAGGCCAGTGTCCACACCATGATGATAGACATGTGTAATGTCCATATACACATAGCAATGACATATGGAATGGACAGCCACCCTGCCAATATCAGTACCCCCCAGGTGGGTCACATCCCAGTGCCATGTATGTGACATACCCTGCCATACCATGCAGCCCTGCCCAGCAAGGCTGCACGTGCTATCACAGTCCTACATGGTGCGATGGACAAAAGGCACTTTCACTATCAACCGTCCACAGCAGTAATGTGGCAGTGATGCACCCTGTGGTGTTACAGGTGCTGTGTGTTGCTGTGGACAATGTGCGCACATGCTATGCATGACCTTTCCTGCTAATGTCACATGGTTACACATTGTCCCATGTGTATCACATGTGCAACACAGGTGAGCCGTGGCAGGTTGGCCAACACCCGTACAGTGCTGTATAGATGTACATGGCACAACACATGCATGTACAGGTGTCCATGTGTATGTGTGCAGTGCCACCGCTGACATTCATAATGGCCGCGTACAGGATGCCTAGTGACACATACACAGCATCCAGGTGAACAGTAGAACTGTTGTCGCATGGGGACACGTGCCAACTGATATGGACACAGGTGCAGGCAGGTACACATGTCCACAGCAGGCGAACATCAACATGGTGTGTGTACAGTGTGATGAGGTGACACACAGATATGATATGAGACCCACTGCTTAATGGTGTGACGGAAACACGTCGGCTGTGTCACTGCCATGATGCATCACAGAGATTACTGTGCAGATGTTGTACATGTCATAGCAATGTATGTCCAGCAGTATGCCAGTACAGCAGTGTAAATGTGACCTGTCAACATCATTATGTCTTACAGATAATGCCACGTTCCCGGCTGCCTGCCTTCAGCCGACAGGAGGATGACGTGATTATACCGTTGCTCCACGACAACTACAACATACTATTCAGCCATGTGCCACTACAGGCACAGCAGCGTGATGACGTGTGGCAGGATTTGCGCAGGAGGGTGAACAACGTGGGCAGCAACAACCGCACCTACCAGCAGATCTGCAGACACTGCACAGACCTAATTCGCCACGCGAAACAGCGTGCCGCCGCAATCGCCAGACAACAAGGTGGGACAGGTGGTGGGCCACCAACCCAGCCCCCACTCACACACACGGAGGAGCTCCTGGCCAGTCTGGGGACACCCAGGGAACAACATGCAGAAACACTCGCTGCCATCGTGGAGGTGGGTGTCACCCAACCAATGAGCCTGGAGCTGCCTGGTAAGTCAGTCTTGCATGTTTGTATGATAACTGACGTAGGTGTGGGTGTCATAGTACACCACATAATGTAGCAACACATGCCAGGTATAAGGCCACACAAGCTGCATACTACAGTATGCTACGTTGTGTTTGCAGACATGTGCATAGCACATGCTAACACACAGGTACATGATGTGACATGCACAGTGCTTACCGTGGCGATAGTAATGGATAATGTGTATACTGTTGTGTCGCCCCTATACAGGTACCTCTGGCATGTCGCACAGACATGGGTCCATCGCAGGTGAGACTGTTGCTAGTAATAGGCATGATACGGTGTATAGATATTCCCCATGTGTCCAGGTATGACATGCACACCTGGGTCTGCCCCAGTCACGGTATACAGGTTGCACCACCCGACACACATGCCACCCATGTACAGTAGATACAACCATTAGTATAGACCGGCATGACACCACATAACCCATCGGTGTGATATGTGCAGTCAGCTATGCATACAATGGTGGAGGTGTTCCACAATGGCTGCATGTGTAGTATGCATCGGTATGCCTTTGCGGTACGCACACAGTACCACATAGTGAGCTGTGATCTGGCCAGCACAAAGGTGTTGCCACTGTGACCTATGCCCCTGCATTGGGTGCACACGTTGTGACATGGCACATGACATGTCCCATGCACATGGTGGTCTGTCTGCAACATTGTCACACCATGACATGACCTATGCATGACATAGCAGACATTCACAATGTCTGCATAGCCGTCGGGAATGTGACACCTCAGACTAGTACGGTTGTATGTTACATAGGCCACCACAGGGATGTGTACATGATGCCAATCACACACAATGGTCCATGAACCAGTCAAACATGGCCATGGGTGATACCTACAGGCATGTTGCCACACAGTACATCTGCAGTGGGTAGTCACCGTTGCACCCTGTCCACACATAGTGCGGTCATAGCTGTAGTGGACCCCCTGGACATCTGATGTGGTACACCAGACAACTGAAATGCCTGTCTGCAGCCAATAGAGGTGCCACCAATGTCTACCATATACGTGCTGTGGAACAGCATGACTGTGTTGCAGACATGGCAATGCAATGCGTCCAGGTTATGCATCGCACAGAAACATACCTGTGTCTTGCTGCCATGCAGTGGCACAGTGCCCGTACCCCCCACTGTACAGATATGTACACAGCTCACACCAACCACACCTGCACAGACATCCTTGTTACACATGCATTCTATCTGTAGCCTGTACACATAACACTGCACTGTGACATCCGTTATGATGTGGTGCATGTGGTGGGACACCATTGTCACATGTCCACATGTTAACGCACATGTTTGCGGTGTACATGACATAGTGGCGCCAGCCATGTGTACTGTTAACCCGCCCGTGGCCACACGGTGTATCACGGTGATGCATGCAAACTGCCATGAATGTGTGTACTGCAAGCATACTAAAAGACACCTGCTTGATGTAGTGTGCACCCCAGGGCAGTATGCATACTACCACTATTAATGTCTGGGCTGCATTCACTGGGCTGTGGTGTGGGAATGCTGCATGCCACCTGCAATATCACATGCATGATGTGTCTGCATGTGTGTGTGTCTGCGTGTGTATGTCAGCGTGTGTGTGTCCGCATGTGTGTGTGTGTGTGTGTGTGTGTCTGCATGTGTGTGTGTGTCTGCGTGTGTGTCTGCGTGTGTGTAATGTAACTTACGGTATGTCTTTGTATTCACAGGTGCTGTAGGTGCGTTCCCCTCCTGCGGTCCATCTGATGCTAGTGCCCCACAGATACTAGCGGTGATGACCATGTGCATGAGGCACAGGCAGGGTCATCACGGGCAGAAGCTGTGCCATTGGATAACATCCCACCTATGTCCCCTTCATCTCCGCACACGGTTCAGATGCCGACACATACCACATCACCATTGCCCATAGAGGAAGGACAGTCAGCGTCTGTTGGCACCGAGCAGGAATGTGTGGTGGCTACAGAAGGTGCGGGTGCATACCATGTTGCCAGTGTAATGACTGGTGATGTGCCACACAGGCATGTGGCTGGTGCTGCTCATAGGAGGAGCACTGGTAGACATGCACCTGCCGTACAGGGTGCAGCAGCTGGTATCACCAGACGCATGTTTCAGACTGTAATGGCAGCACAGGCACGCGCCGAATGGCAAAACCAAGAAGGGCAGAGGCTGCAGAGGGCCGCAATCCATTCCTTAAATGAGAACATCCAGTCATTGGCGAATGCTCAACAGCAGCTTGCCGATGTTCTGGATAGGAGATTAGGTGAGATGGTTGGAATCCTCGACCGAGGCATGACAATCCGCGAGCGTGAGCTGTCTGTGCTGGAACACCTGGTAGGGGTGAGGTGTAGGACACGTGGCTGTAGGCCAGCAACACCACCTAGTGCAGGTCGATGTGTGCGTGCCACCTCTCATGCCCACTCACACAGTGCTGGTAGCAGCAGCAGTGCAGCTGGTGCTACACCAACCACACCAGGACACAGCAGGCCACGTGGACATGGCCCTGGATGGTCCCAGTGTGGACACGGTTCCAGTGGACATGTGTCATCGGAGAGTGGCCACTCCATACCTCCACCCGGTAGTGCCCGTGCGACCCCAGGCAGGCACGGCTCACGTGGCCGCAGGCGGACACAGTGAGCCGTACAACCTGCACTGTACAGTCTGGGGCTGCCCAGTATACCCCGTGTAGGCATCACAGATGGCTGAACTGTGTACACACATACCCACACACAGCAGACACAACTGTAGGGCTCCACCACATCTACATGCATTCTGCACAGTCATGCCCAGTAAATGCACAGGCCCTTACACACACACATGATGTCATCCATTGGTACAGCCTATGCCCCTGGCACACATATCACCCTGTGCATATGATGAAGCCTCTGCCGCAGCACCGTGATCCACACCATCGGTGCACGGTTATGCAAACATATTCTGATGCACAGGGTGGACAAGATAGTGAGAGGTGTATGTGATACCTGTGTCCGCATAGTACGCGATGTGTATGTTGCAGTGGTTGTGTATAACAGGTGACAGGTGCGTTTGTGACGTGGGTCGTGCACTGACATCATGCAGCAGACATACCATGTAGTGCAGGTGCAGCATACATTGATCTGTGTACACGGTATGCGTGGAGGTTACATGTGTAGCACCATGTTGGTTCAGTTAACCTGTATGCCAATTATGGTGTACTTGCATGTGCCTACTGGGAGCACTGTTATCAGTCCCCCACGTGTAGCTGTGGGGTACGCACAGGCACATCTGGCAATATCAGCATACCGCAGGTACCCGCAACCTGCATGGACCCCTACATAGGTACATAGGCGCATATGTACATACCAGGCTATGTGCCCTACGGCATGTGTAAGCCTAGCCAGAGTGTGTGTGGCTGTCACCACCCCTTAGGATGAGGATACCACATCCATCGGTCCGCTGTCCCTCTGTCCAGCAGTGACACAGAGATGATGCCTGGTGCATACCTACGATCACACATCCACACTTCAGGATTACTCTTGGACAAAGTCAGTCAGGGGCTCTGCTTCACATGGGCTGGGAATCTTTTCCATGTTGTAGGGGGTCTATAGGCCTTGACCCTGTTCCCACAGCATGTCCTATTTATGTCCGTGTTGAGGTTTCTGTCAGTTGCTTCTGTGCCCGTGTTTGCTTGGAGCCTAGGAGGTAGAACATGTCCATGTCACCCAGGTTGGACATGGCCGTGTATTTCAGGCACAGATCACCACAGAGCAGATGTGCTGGGAAGGTATACAGCCGGAGTCCCCTTGGTCGGGCAGCGTGTGACACATGTCTCAGCACCTTTATCCCTGTGTTGTGGAATGTTTGTGGTCCTTCCAAGTGCTGCAGGTGTCAGGTTAGGTACATCCCAGATGTGGCGTTGTACGCAATCATTGGTCTGATGTGTGAAGAGTACAGGGGTACAATGAACTCCCCTGATGTGGATGTGCTTCCTTCCTGACCAGGTGGCCACAGTGGAATGTCTTCCCAACCACATTGGCATTATGAGTGTCGACAGAGGTTACCGACAGGTGTGGTACCCATGTCCCTGAACACGTCCACCATGTTTAATGGATTACCACCTACATGGTACGTCGGGGCGAACATGTCCTTCCCACTGGGTAGGTCTGCACCTTCCCTGGCATGTAGCATCAGGCCATGGCTCTGGCACCAGTTATCCATTTCTATGAGGCCCCAGGTGGATGTCCGTGTCTGATGGGGTGTTGAGTATGGTTGTGCAGTCATCTGCATACCTTGTCTGCCACAATCCCCCTATGTTTGCATGCACATTGGAAGGTTGAATGCCGAACAGGAGGGGGCCCAGGACTGAGCCCTGTGGGCCTCCACTCGAGACCAGCTTGGAGTCTGACATGGCACCAGGAACACAAACCCAGTGTGGTGTGACCTCCATCCAGTTGGCAAACCATCGTGTGACATATGTCTCCACATGTATGCTGGTGAGCCTTTCCATGAGTCCCACGTGTAGTGTTCTTTGAACGCTCCCGCCAGGTCATGGTAGTCTGTGCAAACCGACGTACCCCCATCAATGGCCTTAGTGACCCCTCCGGACAGGTCGAGCAGGTGTGGGAGGCAGGATCTGCCCTTGACTAAGTCGCTGTGGGTATGTTCCGGTATTGGCTGTACACCACTGTCTGTACTTATGGGCTCCAGTATGGACCTCCCCACAGCTTTGCAGACAAGGCTTGTCAAGCTGATAGGGCAGGGATGTCTACAGTCCATAAGAGCACTACCCTGGTGTAGTGGGACCACAGCTGCTGTATGCCATCCGGGCGGGACCTAGCCCGTAGTAAGCCTAAGATGACACAGCGGCCTTATGTGTGGGCGAGGGCCTCAATGAGGTTGTGTAGCACACAGCCAGGGACACCATCTGGTCCCATTGGTGCTGTGTTCACCGCTAACAGATATCAGATCTCTCCTGGGCATACGAGATGTTTGGGAGGCTAGACTCTGGTGGGATGGATACGTCCCTCTTGGGGGGAGATGTATGCATGGAACATGTCCGCTGGTTTGTTGACAATGTCTGTGGGTTCAGTGATCATTGTACCATTCTGGAGTAATTCCGGGCATGACTGTGTGCTCCCACCCATGTCCCTACCACAGCTAAGGAAGGCCCTATGGTTGTCTTATGTGTCCTCTGCAGTACCACTCCCACAAGCGGCCTTGGATGATTGTATGTGTGATCGTATGTTAACGCCGGTATTAATCAGTGATGCCTTCCCTGGTACTGATATTGCTCTGTCATGTATTAGCTCCAACTGTTGTTGTACAGTTTGTCAATGGCTGGATTCCACCAGACCATGTGCCTGCCTTCAGTGGACAAGGTCCTGATGTTATCATGATCGCTTGGTGCAGACATCCCTGGGGGTGCTCAGAGAAGGCATTTGTAAGGGTTTCAGCAGTGTGGCCTGTGTTTACCACTGGCATGGAGGCCTTGTAGGGTACCACACCATTCGTATGACGTGTGTGATTCGCTGTGGAGAGGACGTCACTTTGGTCTCCCATTCCGGTGTTGGGTGCAGGATACGGATTACCAGTGGATTCACTATACGGTCTGATGTCACCATTGAGGGATGTACATCCTGTGTGGAGCATATCCTCCCCATGTGTGATGATCAGAAATGGTATACGTCCCCCCCTTGTGGGTATGGTGCATGGGTGTTCCACAGCAGTCAGGTGTATGAACACCTGGAACCTTTGGCGTAGGGTGTTGTGTCCTGGGTAATGTTCTCGGTCTATGTATGGGTGGTTGATGTCACCCAATGTGACGGTGTTGTGAGAGCATTCACACTCACCAGTGTCTTCAGGACGGCTGTGCAGGTATCCTGGGTTTGGGTGGGTGGTCTGTAGCATGCAACAAACTGTAGGGCAGTCCTAAGCATGGTTAATTGCACCTGGATATTCCCCACTGCTACGTGCATCTCTGCCAACATGGAGGTGTGTGCATCCGTCATGGAAATGGGGACACCCCCTCCTCCTGTGTTATGTCCGGGTTATGGTCCTGAACGCGTGATATGGGGTATGACCCAACAGTGCTGGGGTGCTCTCAGCAGCCCTGACCAATGTTTCAGTCACAGCACTGACATCGATGTCCTCCATACTGAGGAGGGCATTTCAGGGTGTGCAGCTTGGCCGTAGACCACTGGCAGTGAGCTGTATTATCCTGTGTGTTCTCCAGGCTTGTATTGTAGGGTGGTAGGTTTATCATTCCAGCCGTGCCTGCAGTGAGCACTGTGGGGGTAGCAGGTGCCTTCGCCAAACCCTTGAAGACCGGGGGCGACAGCTGCCAGCCATACCATGCGAAGGGCCTGGCGTGCCAAGCATGTCATCCCAGGTAAGAGGAATCCGGATCCCCTCAGACTGACACCGGTAACCAGGCACATTATCAAGGGTGACCACATTGAGCCAGTATAGTGGCATCATACTTGATGAGGGTGGGGTACTGCCCAGGGTCAGGGACATGCCGGCCTGGGCTACACAATCTGAGTGGCCCTCTATGTCTCCTGTAATGTATCCCAGGGTGGTATGCCACCAGTCGTTGACACCAGCATGGGCAATGACCGCGTCATACCTGTACATGCTGTAGAGTGACCTGAGTGCGTGTGTTATGTGGCGTATTCCAGCGCCCAGCGGCAGCCTACTGTGATCATTCCCTTGTTCAGTATGGTGGGTGGGACGTCGGTGTGTCTGGCAGTGGCGTCACCCATTACAGGTGTGTCTGGCAGTGTGTGTGTCGCCTTTGGGGCTCTGCCAGGTTAGCACACTGACGTTGGGAACCATGTGTTGCATGTCCTATGTCTTGTGGAGGCAGTAGCTTGTGTGTCTGCTTCAGAGGGCTCGTTAGGTTTGTGACATGTCCTACAGTGCCTCCAGGTATGTCTTAGTGTGTTCATGTGTTTGATTAGCATTTGCGATAGTCACATGTGACACTGGGTATGTGGTGTGCATTGTGTCCTTCCCCTCCCGCGTGGTCTTGCCGGTCATGGTTGGGGAGAGCACAGCCCCCTGTCTGGCTATATAGTTGCGTCTGTCACATGTATTATGTTCATTGGGGGAGGTGTGGCTTGTCCGTGTCCATGAGGCACCTGTAACAGTGGCCAGGATGCCCAGATTCACCATCTGAACAGGAGAGGTCGCTAGCAATTGACCCGTCGACATGCCAGAGGATGTGAATGCATTTGCTGCGTAACCGGGTCAGAAGGCACCTATAGGGAAGTGGGCACACAAGGGGATTCTAGGACAGTGTAGTACTCCATTGAGTATACATGTACTTTATCTATGTGGGAATACTATGGGAGCAGGTGCAGAGCTTTTGTGATGTAGAGAACAGACAGTCGGGATTGCAAGAAGGGAGGTCATACACATAAACCTGCGGAGCACGGAGCCGGATACAATGTAACGTTGCTTACACGGTACATGACGCACATGTCCACACATATACTGCACCTGATGCCTGTGGTCGGTGCCACAGGCTACGGTGGACAGAGACATCACATACATGGCATGACACAGTACAGGTATGGTGACATTCTGCAGGTGTCGTACGCAGTGTGCTGGCTACTGACCGCAGGTGTCACCTGTCACCTGTGGTGCACAGTGTTCGACAGTCGGATGCTGTACCGGTATAGGAATATTCCCGCATTCGCGGGGCATACACCTCTATGGCACACACACCATTGTATGCAGATGGGGACACCTGTCTGTGTGGTCGGCACCCTCACAAGACAATGCACCGACGCGCAATGTCACAGGGGGTGGTCTTGCACAGGTGGCCAGTAAGGCTCACATTTATGGAAATGACAGGGCTGTACAATGCAGCACCACTATGGGATGTTCACCCTGTGTGGTCAGTGTCCAGTCACAACACGATATCTGCATACACCCTCTCAACAGGCAGCAGACATGCACACATGTCGACACACCGACATGGTGATGGCCACACATGTCTACACAGAGGGATGACATGTTGCATGTACTACACCATCCACATCGGTGCACCCCACACTGAGGTAGGTACAGAGCTCTACCATGGTGTACAGTGATGTGTGGCACGTGGCACATAGTTCCCCCAATCTGTGGCATACATGGGCACACATTCCTGCACACATGTTGGTGCTAGGAATGCCACACCCGCTACATGGGATTTGTGCAGGCGTGCAGCGGTATGTGGTGCATCCTGCGTACTACCACTGTGTCCGGCAGCTGTGCCAATATCTGCACTTGGGTGGTGGTAGGGGTTACAGTGGCAATGTGACATATGGTCGAACCCGCATGGCCGATGGGTATGCATCATGGCAGCGCTGTCATGTAAAGGCGACATAGCGGACTGTATGCACATGGCAGGGTAGGACGGTGTGTGACACACCTGTGACCAGCACCTGCACACATGCATGTGGACAGGTGTTTAAACAAATGGTGTACACACAGACTGCCATGCGTGCTGTTACTATGCCACCATATGACGGCCCCATGATGGGTATGCATGTGGGAGGGGGTTGCAACTGTGTTACGGACACCAGACACCGCCCCTGCACGGCTGCACCGTGCACAGTACACGTGTCACATGTATCCCCTGTTGCCATGTGTGTATGCATTGCTACGTTGTGACATGTGTGTCAACATGCATGGAACATGGACTGTGGTTTGGTATCACAGCTGTCACAGGCAAACTGTACAAGGGTATGTGTCCCTGTGAACACCGCCACACCCTGTAGGGGGTGCATATCACAGACATGTGTCCGCCTTCCCTTCGTGTGTGTATTACCGCATACGCCTGTGTCATGCGTGTGGTCCATCACAGGCCTCGTATGTGTCCTGCGTGCAGTCCATGCATACAGCCTGGAAACCACATATGTGACATATCCGGACATTGTTTCACTGTGGTACAGCTGCAGTCATGTGTCATACCTGTGTCAGGCCCGTGGCATGTGTGGAGCACGCCTGTCCATGTATACCGGTACGGGTGGACTACATCACACCTGTGGGATCATTGATAGTACATGTGTACTCTGCACGACGGACGTACACCGCCACATAGTCTTCTGGACATATGTCACATGCAGTTTCTGGACCGTGAGGCATACTGCTGCACCGATAACAAGGTGCTGGCATAGCAGCTACAGTGTTCACTTCAGTGTGTACATGTTCAGCCTGCACCCATGGCTTCTGTGCTGTCATCTGTGTGTGTATGTGTGACTGCATGTGTGTCCACCCTGCACGTGTGTACGGGTTTACCTGGCCGTGACTTGTGGTGTGTGCACTCCGTCTGCATGCTGGACGGCGCGTAGCACATACTATGTGTGTGAGCATGGCCGGGTCGCTGTTGTGTGGCTGGACACACACGACGGTCCACAGTCTGCCTCCCATGCCGTCGCCCCATGTGTATGCATGTCTGCTCTGTGCCGATTCTAAGTGTCTGAGCATGCCCAGTAAGCAGCTGTGTAGATGGACACACAGTACAGTGCACTCCGCGCCCGACTGCATTGATACCCCGGGTGCATGCCTGTTTCCCCTTCACAACTGCCACGTCTGTGGCATGGCCAGGTTGCTGTTGTGTGGCTGGACACACACGATGGTCCACAGTCTGCCTCCCATGCCGTCGCCCCATGTGTATGCATGTCTGCACTGTGCCGATTCTAAGTGTCTGAGCATGCCCAGTGAGCAGCTGTGTAGATAGACACACAGTACAGTGCACACCGCGCCCGACTGCATTGATACCCCGGGTGCATGCCTGCTTCCCCTTCGCAACTGCCACGTCTGTGGCATGGCCGGGTTGCTGTTGTGTGGCTGAACACACACGACGGTCTACAGTCTGCCTCCCATGCCGTCACCCCATGTGTATGCATGTCTGCTCTGTGCCGATTCTAAGTGTCTGAGCATGCCCAGTAAGCAGCTGTGTAGATGGACACACAGTACAGTGCACACCGCGCCCGACTGCGTTGATACCCCGTGAGCATGTCTGTCTCCCCTTTGCAACCGCTAGGTGTGAGAGGCATGGCCAGTACACCTGTCGGGGGTACACACGACAGTCGGCACCGATGTCTGCTACTAGGCGTGTAGCCGTGGCCAATGACATCCTGCATAGCCATGGTGACCATCCAGGTGACTCATATGTGGCTGTCATGCCACATTGGCTGCCTACATCCTGCACGCCGGATGCCCTCTCATAGGGTATACTGTCATGTGGTGCATCCCGCATTCATGTCGTGATGTACTGCTCCGTAGTTATTTGGTATTCCCGACTGCAGCACTACCGTGTTACTGTACGGCCACCTTGGGATGGTAACAGGCTGTGTGACTGCGCACTCTGTCTTCATTCCCTATTGGCCGCATTGCCTCTGCAGATGATACCACCCACCTATGGGTATGCCTCCTGACAGTGCTGTGCTCAGTAATCCCGGTAGCACGTTCTGTAAATGCTTCATGCTATAGTGAGTTCATGTAGGTAGGCGTAGGTTCGACTCTCGGCCCTTCCCTGTGTGTGTGTGTGTGTGTGTGTGTGTGTGTGTGTGTTTCCAGCTGCCTCTGCAGATGAACTTGCTTTTAGACACTTCGCAACACATACCTTGGCTATTGCCAGCTATTCACTTACGGGTGATGTCACCCGCCTAGAAGTATGCCTCTAACAGCACTGTGCTCAGTAATCTCGGTAGCACGTTCTGTAAATGCTTCATGCTGTAGTGGGTTCATGTAGGTAGGCGTAGGTTCGACTCTCGGCCCTTCCCTGTGTGTGTGTGTGTGTTTCCAGCTGCCTCTGCAGATGAACATGCTTTTAGATGCTTCGCAACACATACCTTGGCTATTGCCAGCTATTCTCTTATGGGTGATGTCACCCGCCTAGAAGTATGCCTCTGACAGCACTGTGCTCAGTAATCTCGGTAGCGCGTTCTGTAAATGCTTCATGCTGTAGTGAGTTCATGTAGGTAGGCGTAGGTTCGACTCTCGGCCCTTCCCTGTGTGTGTGTGTGTGTGTGTGTGTGTGTGTGTGTGTGTGTGTGTGTGTGTGTGTGTGTGTTTCCAGCTGCCTCTGCAGATGAACATGCTTTTAGACGCTTCGCAACACATACCTTGGCTATTGCCAGCTATTCTCTTCTGGTGATGTCACACCCGCATGTCACCTCTGACGGCGCTGTGCTCCAGTAATCTCGTAGCGCATTCTGTAAATGCTTTGCTCTTTGTGAGTTCATGTAGGCAGGGGTGTAGGGGTTTGACTTTCTCCCCTTCCTTGTGTGTGTGTGTGTGTGTGTGTGTTGTGTGTGTTTCCAGCTGCCTCTGCAGATGAACATGCTTTAGAGCAACACCACACATACCTTGGCTATCAGCCATTCCTTTACGGATGTTGTCACCCACCTGTAGATGTGCCTCTGACGGTGGTGTGTTCGGTGGTCCACGTAAGCATTCCATACCTGTGTCATACTTTGTGCGGTTGGGTATGTGGGGTGTGGTCAATCACCATGCCTGCCACATGTGTGTGTGTGTCCATGCTCCCAGCTGCATGGGTTCATAGGGTATGGCTTTGAGGTTTCCGCAGAACACTCATATCCCGCCATCCCTGTGTTTGTGGATGGTGAGACGCAGCTCGTGTACTGCTTGTGTGCCTGCTGTGGTTGGCGACCTCCGTAGTGTGTTCTCCACGTGCACCCTGCTATGGTGTGGTGGGGTGGTGTTGTGTACATTACACTCACGGGCCTGCCACATGTGTCCATCTGTATCTCTGTCATTGTATATCTACGTACCTATGTTGTGCCCGTAGTGCTGCTCTTGCATGGACAGCTGTCCTTCACATGTATCGCATATTTGCACGGCTGACACATAGAACTGTGGTACGTTGCATATCCACTCATTGTCCATGCACTGTCCGTATTCCAGAACACCCTAAAGACATCTGCTGGATATCGTGGCAGACAGCTATCCTTGCTGTCCTGACACTGTACCCGCATTACGCCCATACACCTTGTGTGTAATTGCCTATTTATGGTGTGTGTATGTCTACCTGTGCTGTATGCATGGCCGTGTGTGTGTCCCGCTATAGCCATCTGTGCAGGTGTCGCCACTATGGGTAATCCTTGTGGACAGCTGTTTCATGTGCACGTCTGCACATACCTGCAGACCGTACTACCCCTCCTACGGCAGCGGCCTTAGATCGACTGCTGCCCTAGGCTGTAGGGCTCCATGGCGCCCACCACCACAACACATGGTGCCCCCATCTTGGTATACCTACATGACACACCTACTAGACAGGTGGCCCTACTAGTGCGGCGCCCTGGGCAGCCGCAGGATTGGCGTATGCCTACGGCCGGCTATGAGCACATCACAAGGCATACATCCACATTTGGTGTTTTACAACGTCTAGGTTATAATACCAGAGGGGGGACCTCAT
Organism: Protopterus annectens; assembly: GCF_019279795.1. Classification (NCBI taxonomy): domain Eukaryota; kingdom Metazoa; phylum Chordata; order Ceratodontiformes; family Protopteridae; genus Protopterus; species Protopterus annectens. The sequence continues at coordinate 100,403,276 of NC_056737.1, forward strand.
CAGCTATGCTATAGAATGCGGATTTAGATGGATTAGTAGGGGGAGGGTTGGCCACACACCAGGGCTGACTGATGGAACACTGATGAGGCCTCTTTTGAGAAGCAGGTGGATCAAACCCCCGTAACAGGAATGTAGTTTAGGTACAGATGTAGAGTTAACACACATTTGTCCACTCTTTCAGTTCTGTACCACTGTATTACAGTGATATGCTATGCATATCTTCCATATACATTGTTAGATCTTTGATTGATGAGTATTTGGCATAGTACAATATCATATAATACATGTGTTAATAGGATGCTTTCTGAGATGTTATCATATGTGTGTGTGGTTAACATTGCATCTGTGCTTTCTATGCTGTGGTTACATGTTCATTGTTTGCATAGAAAGTAACAAATGGAAGTGTAAGGGGGGATATTTAAAGCCTGGATGCTTCTATGTTATGTGTAAGTCTCACGGAGCCTACGGGTGAAAGCGCTTACATGTCTATGAAGTAATCTTTGTATATCATATGTGACCTGTCGTGGACAAAATGTCTACGTTGACTGTTTCATCTACCTATGTGTGACTTGGTTTGTGTGCCATAAGGTGCCAGCGGGTCTTTGATGTTGATTAGGTGTATTCCATGGTCAATTGACATTAATCCTATTAATTCACTGAAGGATGTTCTTCATTGGTGGGAACGCCAAAGTTTGACCATCGTATGGCTTTCCTAGCTGACGTTGATATTGTGCCATTGGTATGTGTTCCACAGGTCACCCATTTGTTCCACGGTATGGAAGCGTGTGATCCCTATTTTGGTGCTGGCAGATTGAGTGCTGTGCTATGCGGTATTCACAGCGGTCTGGCGTTGTATGGGGAGTGTCTACTGTAGTCCCTATCTGTATTTGCTGTGTTATGCCTCACTGCAGCTGTGTGGTGCCACCAGGTTTGCAGTTATGGGTGCCATGGTCCTATGCTTGTCCATCCCTAGCGATTGCCTACTGGACACTGGTATGGCAGTACACATTTCACACCTGCATTTAGCATTAGCCGGTGGATGCTTTGCACAATCAGTGGGAGTGTAACGTGCACTCCCACATCCCTCACGCGGGACCATTCGCCGTATTATCTGCCAAACAACACCCCATTTCTGCATACCCAGGATCCCATGGCTGCAACCCTTACACATCCCATTACACATCCGCATTAAAGGAATGGGATGTGGACGCACCTCTATGGACTCTACAATCTGGGAATATCTGGGAATATCTGTTCATATGTCCTGCATTCCTGAACAGTTGTCAGTTGTCATCAACTGTACCGGGTCACTGCTGTCAGTTCTTCTGTCTCTCGAGTCACAGCTGTCAGTTCTTCTGGGTCTCTCGATCACAGCTGGTTGACATTAGGATGAATCTCTGGGGTCCTACTATGAACACCATTGTGCATATGTACAGTGTAGACCTTGTTGGACTGTGTCCATCTGGCTAGTGGGTTTGACTGCTGCTGTATGTTCCCCAATTGCGGATGTCTGCTTGCTACCCATACTATGTAGTGCTACGTTAACCAGGTTATTCTAAACTGAAACCGATGGTGTAACCAATGATGCAAGAAATGCTTAACTAAATGATGCAGGTCCCATTAATGCTTTTCCTAATCCTGTCCCATTAGGATATTTCCACCACTGTATTGTCAAAATGACACAACCAAAACATGTAGATCCTATGAATTCATTGAAGGATGTTCTTTATAAGCGTGAACGCAATAGTTTAAGGATCCTATGACTTTCCTAGTTGACGTTGTTGGTGTGCCATTAGTATGTGTTCCGCAGGTCACCCATTTGTTCCGCGGTATGGTAGCGTGTGATCCCCATTTCCTTGCTGGCAGATTGAGTGCTGTGTATGCCGGTATTCGCACGGCGGTCTGGCTTTGTATGTGGAGTCTCTACTGTAGTCCCTATCTGTATTCCCTGTGTTATGCCTTACTACAACTGTGTAATTCCACCAGGTTTGCAGTTATGGCTGCCATCTTGGTCGTACGTTTGTCCATCCTTGGGAAATGCCTACTGGACACTGGTATAGGGCTGTACCTATTTCACAGCTGCATTTAGCATTTTCCGGTGGATAATTTTCATTATTGGTGGGGGGTAAGGCATGTGCTATACCCACATCCCTCCCACAGGGCGGGACAATGGATTATCTGCCAAACAACACCGAGCCTCATTTCTGCATACCCACGATCCCATGGCTGCAGCCCTCAACGGTACCCATTATACATTCTTCATGTGTGCGGGACTGAGATGTGGACGCACATCTATGGACACAGCCATATGGGTATTTCTGCTCATATGTTCTGCATTTCATGGACACCTGTCATCAACCTTAAACACGCTGGTGGTGCATATGTCTAACTGTGCCGTAGTCATGGCTGTTACGCCTTCAGCGTCGCTTCCTCCATCACGTTTATATTGCATAGGGTTAAATTTTTGGGTCCTACAATGGACACCAATGTGCATATGTAAAGTGTAGAACCTGTTGGACTGTGTCCATCTGGCCAGTGGGTTTGACTGCTGCTGTATGTTCCCCAATCGTGGGTGTGTGTTTGACTACACATATTATGTAGTGCTACGACATCCAGGTCTTTCAAACCTGAAACCGAATGGTGTACATCCAAAGATGCAGGTTAGCAACTGCTTTACATAATCCTCAGAAGTCACAATACGAAATATCCACCACTGTATTGTCAAAATAACACCACCATGACATGTGGATCCTGTTAATTCATTGAAGGATGTTCTTTATATGTGGGTACGCCATAGCTTGACCATCCTATAACCTTCCTAGTTGACGTTGTTGGTGTGCCATTAGTATGTGTTCCGCAGATCGCCCATTTGTTCCGCAGTATGGAAGCGAGTGAACCCCATTGTCTTGCTGGCAGATTGAGTGCTGTCTACGCCGGTATTCGCACGCCGGTCTGGCTTTGTATGGGGGGTGTGTACTGTGGTCCCTATCTGTATTTTCTGTGTTATTACTGCAGCTGTGGAATTACACCGGGTTTGCAGTTATGGGTGACCATCTTGGTCGTACGTTTGTCCGTCCATGGGAATTGCCTACTGGACACTGGTATAGGGCTGTTGACATTTCACAACTGCATTTACCATTCTCCAGTGGATGATTTGCATTATTAGTGGGGAGTAACGCATGTGCTATACCCACATCCCTCCCACGGGGCGGGACGACAGATTATCTGCCAATCAACACCGAGCCCCATTTCTGCATACCCACGATCCTATGTCTGCAACACTTGACGGTACCCATTGCACATCCTTCATGTGTGTGGGAATGGGATGTGGACGCACGTCTATGGACTCGGCAACCTGGGGAGTCCTATTCATATGTCCTGCATTTCATGGACACTTGTCATCAACCTTGAACACGCTGGTGGTGCACATATCTAGCTGTGCCGTAGTCACGGCTGTCAGTTCTTCTGGGTCTCTCGATCGCAGCCGGTTCACATTGCGTACGGATACATTTTTGGGTCCTACAATGGACACCAATGTGCATATGTAAAGTGTATAACTTATTGGACTGTGTCCATCTGGCTAGTGGGTTTAACTGCTGCTGTATGTTCAGCAATTACGGATGTCTGTTCGAGTACCCATATTATGTAGTGCTACGTAAACCGGGTTTTCCGCCACTGAACCCAAATGGTGTAATTCCAATGATGCAGGCTAACAATTGCTTTAACTAATCCGCAGATATCCCATTGGGACATTCCCACCTCTGTATTGTCAAATTAACACGACCAAAACATGTAGATCCTATTAATTCATTGAAGAATGTTCTTTATATGTGGGTACGCCATAGCTTAACCATCCTATAACCTTCCTAGTTGACGTTGTTGGTGTGCCATTAGTATGTGTTCCGCAGGTCGCCCATTTGTTCCGCGGTATGGAAGCGAGTGATCCCCATTCTCTTGCTGGCAGACTGAGTGCTGTGTACGCCGGTATTCGCACGGCGGTCTGACTTTGTATGTGGAGTCTCTACTGTAGTCCCTATCTGTATTCCCTGTGTTTTGCCTTACTACAGCTGTGTGATTCCACCAGGTTTGCAGTTATGGGTGCCATCTTGGTCGTCGCTTGTCCATCCATGGAACTGCCTAATGGACACTGGTATAGGGCTGTACACATTTCACAGCTGCATTTAGCATTCTCCGGTGGATGATTTGCATTATTAGTGCGGAGTAACGCATATGCCATACCCACATCTCTCACACGGGGCGGGACAACGGATCATCTGACAATCAACTCCGAGACCCATTTCTGCATACCCACGATCCCATGGCTGCAACCCTCGACAGTACCCATTGCACATCCTCCATGTGTGCGGGAATGGGATGTGGACGACTTCTATGGACTCGACAATCTGGGGATTTCTGTGCATATGTCCTGCATTTCATGGACAGTTGTCATCAACCTTGAACATGCTGGTGGTGCATATATGTAGCTGTGCCGTAGTCACGGCTGTCACTTCATCTGGGTCTCCCGATCGCAGCAGGTTGACATTGCGTACGGATAAATTTTGGGTCCTACAATGGACACCAATGTGCATATGTAAAGTGTAGAACTTATTGGACTGTGTCCATCTGGCCAGTGGGTTTGACTGCTGCTGTATGTTCAGCAATCACGGATGTCTGTTTGAGTACCCATATTATGTAGTGCTACGTAAACCGGTTTTCCGCCACTGAACCCAAATGGTGTAATTCCAATGATGCAGGCTAACAATTGCTTTAACTAATCCGCAGATATCCCATTGGGACATTCCCGCCTCTGTATTGTCAAATTAACATGACCAAAACATGTAGATCCTATTAATTCATTGAAGGATGTTCTTTATATGGGTACGCCATAGCTTAACCATCCTATAACCTTCCTAGTTGACGTTGTTGGTGTGCCATTAGTATGTGTTCCGCAGGTCGCCCATTTGTTCCGCGGTATGGAAGCGAGTGATCCCCATTCTCTTGCTGGCAGATTGAGTGCTGTGTACGCCGGTATTCCGGCGGTCTGACTTTGTATGTGGAGTCTCTACTGTAGTCCCTATCTGTATTCCCTGTGTTTTGCCTTACTACAGCTGTGTAATTCCACCAGGTTTGCAGTTATGGGTGCCATCTTGGCCGTACGTTTGTCCATCCATGGGAACTGCCTAATGGACACTGGTATAGGGCTGTACACATTTCACAGCTGCATTTAGCATTCTCTGGTGGATGATTTGCATTATTAGTGCGGAGTAACGCATATGCCATACCCACATCCCTCACATGGGGCGGGACAACGGATCATCTGCCAATCAACTCCGAGACCCATTTCTGCATACCCACGATCCCATGGCTGCAACCCTTGACAGTACCCATTGCACATCCTCCATGTGTGCGGGAATGGGATGTGGACGCACATCTATGGACTCGACAATCTGGGGATTTCTGTGCATATGTCCTGCATTTCATGGACAGTTGTCATCAACCTTGAACACGCTGGTGGTGCATATATGTAGCTGTGCCATAGTCACGGCTGTCACTTCATCTGGGTCTCTCGATCGCAGCCAGTTGACATTGCGTACGGATAAATTTTTGGGTCCTACAATGGACACCAATGTGCATATGTAAAGTGTAGAACATGTTGGACTGTGTCCATCTGGCCAGTGGTTTTGACCGCTGCTGTATGTTCCCCAATCGCGGATGTGTGTTTGACTACCCATATTATGTTGTGCTACGAAACCCATGTTTTACTACGATTAACCCAAATGGTGTTAATGTAATGCTGCAGGTTGGCAACTGCTTTAAGTAATCCTCAGAAGGCCCAGTAGGACATATACGCCACTGTATTGTCAATATAACACAGCCAGAACATGTAGACCCTATTAATTCATTGAAGGATGTTCTTTATAAGCGGGAACGCCAGTGTTTAAACATCCTATGACCTTCCTAGTTGACGTTGTTGGTGTGCCATTGGTATGTGTTCCACTGGTCGCCCATTTGTTCCGCAGTATGGCAGCGAGTAATCCCCATGTTGTTGCTGGCAGATTGAGTGCTGTGCATACCGGTATTCGCACGGCGGTCTGGATTTCTATGGGGAGTGTCTACTGTAGTTGCCATCTGCATTTCCTGTGTTATGCCTTACTGCAGCTGTGTAATTCCACCGGGCTTGCAGGTATGGGTGCCATCCTGGTCGTAGGCTTGTCCATCCATGGGGATTGCCTACTGGACACTGTTATGGCCTGTACACATTCCACACCTGCATTTAGCATTATCCGGTGGATGCTTTGCATTATTAGTGGGGAGTAGGTCATGTGCTACACCCACATCCCTCCCACGGGGCGGGACAACGGATTATCTACCAAACAACACAGAGCCCCATTTCTGCATACCTAAGATCCCATGGCTGCAACCCTCGATAGTACCCATTACACATCCTTCATGTGTGTGGGACTGGGATGTGGACGCACATGTATGGACACGTCGATCTGGGGATTTCTGTTCATATGTCCTGCATTTCATGGACACCTGTCATCAACCTTAAACACGCTGGTGGTGCATATGTCTAACTGTGCCATAGTCACGGCTATCGCATCATCTGGTGGACGGTAACAGCTGGATGGAATTCTGTTAGGATAAATTTTTGGATCCTACAATGGACACCAATGTGCATATGTAAAGTTAGATGTTGCTGGACTGTGTCCAACTGGCCAGTGGTTTTGACTGCTGCTGTATGTTCCCCAATCGCGGATGTCTGTTTGACTACCCATTCTACGTGGTGCTACGTAAACCAGGTGTTTTAGAACTGTGAACAAATGGTGTACATCCAAAGATGCAGGTTAGCAACTGCTTTAAATAAACCTCAGACGTCCCAATAGGAAATATCCGTCACTGTATTTTCAACATAACACCACCAGAACATGTTGATCCCCTATGTATTCATTGAAGCATGTTTTCTTTATAAGTGGGAACACCATAGTTTACATATCCTAGTTGACGTTGTTGGTGTGCCATTAGTATGTGTTCCATAGGTCGCCCATCTGTTCCGCAGTATGGTAGCGAGTGCTCCCCATTTTGTTGCTGGCAGATTGAGTGCTGTGTACGCCGGTGTTCGCACGGCGGTCCAACTTTGTATGGGGAAAGTCAACTGTAGTCCCTATGTGTATTTCCTGTGTTATGCCTTACTGCGGCTGTGTAATTCCACTGGGTTTGCAGTTATGGGTGCCATCTTAGTCGTACGCTTGTCCATCCATGAGAATTGCCTACTGGACACTGGTATAGGGCTGTACACATTTCACACCTGCATTTAGCATTCTCCGGTGGATGCTTTGCATTATTAGTGAGGAGTAAGGCAGGTGCTACGCCCACATCCCTCCCACGGGGCGGGACAATGGATTATCTGCCAAACAACACCGAGCCCTGTTTCTACATACCCAGGATCCCTTGGCTGCAACACTCGACAGTACCCATTACACATCCTTCATGTGTGCGGGACTGGGATGTGGACGCACTTCTATGGACTCTGAACTCTGGGGATTTCTGTGCATATGTGCTGCATTTCATGGACAGTTGTCATCAACATTGAACACGCTGGTGGTGCATATGTCTAGCTGTGCCATGGTCACGACTGTCGCTTCTCCTGGTTGGACGATGAAGGCTGGCAGGTATTCCGACGGGACAATTTTTGGGTCCTACAATGGACACCAATGTGCATATGTAAAGTGTAGAGCTTGTCGGACTGTGTCCATGTGGCCAGTGGTTTTGACTGCTGCTGTATGTTCACCAATCGCGGATGTCTGCTTGACTACCCATAGTGTGTAGTGCTACGAAATCCAGGTTTTCCAAAACGAACCAAATGGTGTACATCCAATGATGCAGGTTAACAACCGCTTTAATTAATCCCCAGAGGTCCCAGTAGGGAAGTATCGCCACTTTATTGTCGGAATGACACCACCATAACAGGTAAATCACGAGCACTTTGGCCCGGTCTTACTGGCCATTTGCAAGTGTAATTAGCAGACACGTGTCAATACATGTATAATAATACATATTGTAATACCGACGTTAATCTATGTTATTTGGACAATGGCTTCTGCTATTGACATACATTGCTGTGGGTGTTGCCGGTTACCATACACATGGCTTTCTCAAAGGCCGAATTCACAATTCTGAACACTACTGTGGTCTCCTTTAAGGACCCTGAGCCAGTGGTCAACATTACTCAAGCCACTGCATCACTTACATATGCCTTCTACTGGTACCTACAGGATTGCATAGATCAGGCATTCCCTTACCCAACTGTGGTTCATTGTACCAATGCCAAGCATCCAGTGTGGTGTACCCCAGCCATACACAAGCTGTACAACGAGAGGAGGTGGCTACTACAAGGCAGAGCAGACACCTTGTGAGGTATGACACCCTTGCTCATTATATGTGAAGAGCTACAGGCTGTCATGACATAGTCCGGGGCAGGTTCCACAGATATATCTCCAAGGACTCGGCAGACAATCATACAGCCTTCATTTGCTATGCTGGACACCTGGGAGGTAAGTCACACATATGCTCTGACTGGGTTCACAATGATGTGGAGTTTACTGAACATACACACATTGCCAACATACGGGCTGACAGGTTCGGTGAAGACATCTCCACCCCCTCCCCCCCACATGGAGAGATGTCTGTACCAGCGGTTTGTGGTCCCCGAATGTTCTGTAACGCACGGGTGGGACATGCTCTCTCCAGGGTAGTGAACACAGCATCCATGGGACCAGCTGGTGTCCCGACTGTGTACTCCGCGATCTCATTGAGGAATTAGACCCACAGTTAGGACAGCTGTTTATTCTTAGCCTCACCTCGGGTAACGTACCCAAGTTGTGGTGCACGGCGACTGTAGTCCCACTTCACAGGGCCAGTGCCTCCACTGACCCTGGTTATTACTGTCCCATTACCATGAGAAGACTTATCTGCAAAGACATGGGGAGGGATCATACTGCGGCCCGTAGATGACGACATAGGGGACCTGCATACTTTGCATCCAACCCAGTTTGGCTTGGTCAGGGGCGGTTCATGCATTTAAATCCTGGTTGACATTTTAGGGACAGTCACCGAGGCCATTGATGGGGGTCGTGCAGTCCATACAGCCTACCTCGACCTGGCAAAGGCCTTCAACACAATACCCGCCTCGGGTACCACTGATAAACCCAGCGGCTTGGACGTGAACACGTACATCGCAGGATGGGTTGCAAACTGGCTAGGTGACACGACCCACGCGGTCATAGTTGCTGGCAGCATGTCGGACTTACTGCCTGTCACAGGCGGTGTCCCACGGGGCTCTGCCCTGGGTCCACTCTTTTTCTACATCTACATTTCCACAGTACAAGCACACACACGGGTGTTATGGCTGACATTGTTTGTAGATGACTGCGAACCGGGTGCCATAGTGGGACGGACATCTGACACAGATATCCTTCAAAGGGGCCTCCCAGATATGGATATCTGCTGTCAGGGACATGGCCTACAGCTAAATGCCAGGTAATGCATAGTCATACCCGTCGGGAAGAACGAGGTCACCCCTGTCCGGCATATGGGTGGCAGTCCACTGAGCACGGGGGGAATTACCAGGGATCTGGGGACCCATGTTGTTGGTCACCATTCGTTCGTAACACACGTTGCTATCGTGGTTCGGTAGACCTTCTACATTGCCCACCTGATCGTGCAGGGATTCACATCTAGATCAGGGTAGGTCATCGTCTCCTTGTACTCATTACGTGTTATACCTATGATTGAGTACATTGCCCCATTTGGAGGGTATCTGACCCGACACCTACAGCAGCTGGGAAGGTCCCATAGGTTAATCGTCAGACAGATGCAGGGTGTCAGGGATTTGTGTTATGCTGCCCCACTGTAAGGACTCCTGCTCCATTCAGTCACATACCTCTTGTTCGGTGTTGACCTGTGCCTGACATACGAGGCCATGTCGACCCATATTTGATGACTATGCTTCACCTACTGGATCTACATCCCTCGGAACCACAAGGGCAGGTGACGTGAACCTTGACACGGTCATTAATAGGATGTGTTGGAGTGACACATACATCACCCAGACACTCACTATGCTGTGGATCTACATCACAGTACATATGAGGCAGAGAACCTTGCTAGCCTTGTTCGAGGGGGATCTTGTCCGTTGGATGGGGGATTGCAGATATACCCCAGGGATTACATCATTGTCACTGCTTGACAGAGGTACAGCAATATAATAGGCATTTTATCTCCGGACCGGAGGGTTGGCAAAGGAATCCTAACTATGGCCTAGGGTTATGGCTGCCCTTGGGTAGATAGCCTACCCTGTACCTATGGACCTATGAACCTATGTTCATAGTTTGTCCCATTCACACTTGTCTATCCCCTATCCTCTTTCTCATGTGTATATTTCTGTGGCACGTGATTGAACTCTGTATTACCTGCAGGTATGCTGTCTACAGTGCACATACGTCACGGTTGATTACAGTGTATCTGTGTACCTACCTCTGTGATACTGAGGACTACCACACATCCTTCACAGCATTACATGCATATGTCCATTCTATTATTCTTTGGCCTACGGGGGGGTGTTAAGGCAATGGTTACACGTGTCCCTGTTTGTGCGCGCGTCATGGTGGTCTTTGACCAGCCTCCGTTGCTGTTGTGGGATGGACGGTAGTGTTGGTGTGTGTTTGGCATGTGTTTTCACTGCCGGTACATCTGTGGGAGGTGGGGTTGGCACATGTTCCTCTTTGCAGGGGGCCCCATCCTGGACTTTTGTGTCATGCATCTACACTTGGCACGTGCCATATGTCCTGTGCTATTCCCACAGTCGCGTATGCCTTCATGCATTACTACTGCATGTTACTGGCTGTTTGTATGTGGTACACATGGCTATTATGGTGGATGGCTTGGCCTATTCCCATGTTATGACATACCCATCCATCCGGGCATGTGCATGTTATTCCGTCCTTTGCATTGGCCGTGGGTGTTTGGCCGTCCAGCAACGCTACTCTCAACATGTGATGTCCCACCTTCCCCTTCTGTGCCTGTGGCACCCTGTTAGGGCGTCCTGTTTGGTAGGCAGATGTTCCGCTATATGTGTTGTGTTTGACATGTCTGCATAGCTAATCATCGGTACGGTGGTTGAACATACCGCCTTGTCCAGATGTGTACAGTTATGTGCACCGTGGTGTGTGCATGCCTATGGGGTTTCGACAGGTCCATACCACATGCGGAATGTACACATTCTGCCGACACATTCACATGCAGCAGCCATTTGGATATCTGTACCTGAGGTGTGTTGTTAACATGTGGGGTACATATTTGCCCGTGTGGCACTGCCTAAGACAATACTTCTTACCACATTTCAGGTATGCCCATTGTGTGTAGGTGTGTAGCTGCGCAAGGCTGCTAGCTGGGTTGGGTGCACGGTCGTACATGGGTGCGGGATACATGCTATGATGGGGCTATTGTGTATTACATTTGCATGCATGAGTTCTGCTTCTGGATATTATGCTTAGTCATACGCCGTCCTATGTGTATGCGACGAGCACGTTGCTGGGTGTGGTACATGTTGCTATGCACATGTTTGCCTGTGTTTAGGGTATCTTGTTTCCTTCTTGTTGTTATATCGACACGGCTACCCGGCTGTGTACTCTCACTACTGCTGGTGACCATGCCCATGTCGCTACTTCTATGTCGGTGCAGCGCGCTGACATGCTGCTGTACACCTTCACTGGGTATGCCCACTGACAGTGCATTGTGGGACGGACACGGTATTACGCGTATCCTTTGTTCCTTGGACGGGTACACTTAGGGCTTCGTGGGTTGATGTTTGGTTCTCCGTTTTGTTGGGACGGGTACTATGTTGCATAGTCTGCGTACGTTTCATTCTCCACGGGCCCTGGCTGGTGCGGTTACTATTACGGGTGGCCTGTGGAAGTCAGCACTTTAGGTTGCTCATCGCCTGCTGGCTTGGCCATGCCTCTGGACACATCCTACTTGCACTCGCTCACGTGCCCTACGCACGTGTCTGTGGTTGCGGCGCGCACTCATTACTATGCATATGGCGCTGCTACGCCGACTATTCACTGCACCGCCGGCGCAAGCCTTACACCGGCCTTGCGCTGAGCTTCATGAATCCCGAGGAGTGACTCTTGGTAAGTTGGACACATTGACTAATGTTGATATGACACCTCAACCCAACGTTAAAATGGATAAAAAGGAGGTTAATAACAATGGTAATATACAAAATGTCATAGGGCTTTAAACGTTTTGCTCACTGATTTGTTTTAATTATCAGTTACTGTGACTGAAATGTAATTGACTGTGTGGGACATTCCTTACCTGGACTAATAACTCTGAGGTGCCCAGCTCCCTCATTAGAGAATGTAATGTACTGAAATTGTTCACATCTGTGGTTGTTTTTCCACATGTGCTGGAATGGTTTAGATGTTGTTTTATGTTTTAAACATGCTGTTCATCACATCTGTCATATAAGACTATATGCTGATACTCCTGGGATTGATTCCTATAGCCTATATTTGCCTAACGTGTGACTCTGAGCAAGTCTTCTGAGCTATAACAACTAGAGATGTAGAAAACAGTGTCAGCAAGTATATAATTACTCAGAGATTCAAATGCTTTAATCGGTATGAATAAAGTTTACAAAGAGGGTCTTATGGCTAGCAGAAGGCTACTCAGGATGAAACTTTTATCATGGCTTGAAGATTAATATGGGATAAATTCTGTCTGGCCTTTAGAGCATACATGGAATTATTTTTTGAAGCACTTCTGCAGTTAGCAGTACTAACAAACTTTTAAACACAAATTAGTCTATTATTTTCACAATTAATCTGAACAGAACCTATAAATTAAACAAATGTATAACTCAGACCATCATCATGTTATGGAACCATCTAGCTCACAGCATAAAAATCAAAATCTATTAATGTATATAAAAAGAGATGACCGTTCAGTAAATTATTTGAAATTTTCTAACTTCATTTAGGACTCTGCTTTCTTTGTTATTCATTTGGCCTGAAAACAGGTACACTTAAACTAATGAACTTTGGTTAATTAACCAGACATTGCTCACAGGTCACCACTAAAAAGGGATGGTGTGCTTGTTGGCTTACTCTATTAATAATTATTTTTACCCTTTAAGATTAACAAGATTGAGAGGTACATTGGAACAAAGAAACCATGGAGTGGATTTTCAGTGAAAGGGCCCCATAAGCCAGGAACAGAAAAGGAAAGAAAACAAATGTAGAAGGATGACTTCTACTGCTGAGGAAGTATGACTACTTTACTAATAACCTAACAGGACATATACCATGTATTTATTTTGAGCAGTGGCTGTTTTCAGTAGAATCCCAGGGAGAAAAACTCAAGGAACAATTGTTAAGCATCCTTAATTCTTCAAAAATTAGTTTGTCAAAAGCACCAGCTCCAGGAACCCAGTATGATGAAACCCCTTCCTTGCACAACACACTGAAAGTAGTATAATTAAGCAAATCACTTTGCTGGCTTAGAATAACATAAGAAATAATAGATATAACTCAGGAAAATGCATGTATGTTTTACAGGAGTAAGTCCCCTGTGCCTTGCATGTCAGGACCTTAATCCTCACACCTCCTTACTTGAGACCTCAAGTATCAAATGCAGCATCTCACAGTCTATTGGAGGAGGTTGTGTGATCTCAGAGATGGTATAATGAGATAAGGGAGTTGTGCAGGATTGAAGCACCCAACACAGAATATGCAGAAGTACTTTTTGGCTTCTGCAAACATTTTCAGCACAGATATTTTTTTTATTTTTTTTTTGTCATTGCAGAGTTTAATACTGGAAAATATTCACATTTTTGAATGATCACTGTTTATTAGTATCTGACAACTTAACAAAAATGATCCTTTTAAGCTATTACTATAGTAAGGTAATAATGCAGAGTTTATAATGATTATAAATCAGTACTCATTGTATCCTATTCCTATTTCCAAAGCACTCCCATATTATCTGTACCTACAGTTAACAAGAGTATTTGACACTGTTCATCTTATTTCAGTTCTTACAATAAGGGCCATGTCTAAGTTTTTATTAACACACAACAAAACATTATAATACGAAAACTTCAACTATGCAAATGCTTAATTGCAGGCAACAGAATCTGTCTCTTTAACAATTACTCTCCCAGAATATTCACAGACAAATACTAGTACATTTACGTTACATGCTAGAAAGTAAGTAAAGTAACGTGGTACAGAAGTACAAAATTATACTGCCCCAATACTTTCAAAATCATAAACTCTCATATATATATATATATATATAGTGTGATAGCCTGTGCTACATATTTATTCCAATTTTTTGTCAGGCCAAAGCACTTCACATCCCATCTTGTTCATCTGTAATTTGTATACCATCTTCAGTTGAAGAAATTGGTTGTTCTGTTTCTGTGTACAGTGTATACCACCATCATGGCCTAATGGAAATAACATTTAAGCAATTTCAATATGTGTATGCAGTTTACAATTTAGAATGTAAGGCAAAGCAATCTTAAAACATTTCAGTTTATGACAATACCAAAAATATGACCCAAATACCCAAAACACCCAAATCGCATCTCCTACAAAATGGATGTACATTTGGGAATATCTTTTTCCATCTCTTTGAAGTATAAAAGCATTTTGAAAACTTCTCTTTTAAAATATATGAGATGTTCTAGAATTTAGTAGATAGATGACTGCTGACATATTCAACACTCTGTATTAGTTATCTTTACATCAAACAAACCATCCCATTCATGCTTGCAGTTCTTCAAACTACAGACATACCATCTGTTATGTGACTCACCTAACTTTTTATCACAGGGTTATCTCCCCTCATTTCTAATTGTAAAGATATCATATAATGTAATATAGTATTAAACAATTTGGGAAGCCCAATCATTGTGTATTCACTAATCTTCAATATTCTATATGTGTTTATTGTACTTGAGTCTGTGATGTCTAATTGCCAGTCAGCCAGCTACAACTGTCCCAAAAGAGCATTTGAATTAACCTTATTTCTCGGCTGTAGCCCCATCTGTCCTGACAAACCAGTGGTACAATAACCCAAGAACTAAAACTGAATTCAGTAATTGAAACACCTCTGATTCTATTATCACATTTGTAAATGATAACATGACCTGTGGTGAGTACAGTGTTTATCAAAATGGTTTGTCATTTTGTGTTTTTGCATGCTCGGTTTTGGTAATTATATTAACTTACTCAAGTAAACTTTAATAAACAACAAGTACAGTTATTAGTTAATATACATACATGCATAACCGGCTTTAGGCACCAGCGAACCCTGCAATCGCTGGGGGCACCCTGTTCCCCCAACCACAACAGGTTGCCTTACCCTGATATTTTGCAACAGGTCTGTCAAACCAACAAAAGCTAGTACAACAGTCTTGTGTACTTAATAAACTAGATGAGTAATAAGGCATACTTATATCTCCTTTAAAATTCAAAGATATCTCTGGATATAGTAACAGTGTTTTATCAAACAACAGGCTTCACAATTCCATTAAATATTTTACCACTGATATAGTATCTCTGGCTTACTTAAACTATTCTAGTGAACATTTAGCCCACTAAAATTAACAACATAGCCAACATTAGGTACTTGCAATACCCATGGCTGCAAGGAGGATCCCTTAGTCATCCTTGACTGTGTGTGTGTGTGTGTGGGGGGGGGGGCACAAAAGCTGCTGCTGGTTGGGGAAAATGAGGAGAAAAACATGCATTAGTTTCCTGATTATGGTCTTTAACCTGAATAGGTCAGTTATATGACCCTGTTAGGATAAAGCTGCTAATGAACATAAGCAAGGTAAGAACTAACGAGATCAGCAGCCCAGAATGACTGTTCTCAGTGTAAACCTTGGATTTTAAGAAAAGCTGATGCTTCTGATCTTCAGGGATGGTTTTCTTTTTTCAGAGAGTTTTATAAACACTGGCAGAACACCAGCTACTGCAACTTTCAACTTCTTTGCAGAAGAATTAATTGCAATAGCAGAATAAAGGCTCAAAATAATGAACATGTTCCAAATATTACACTAATTCAATTTAAAATTTAATAGTATAACACCTTTTTCATCAGCTTTCATTTTTTGGTCAAATAAGTATAAAATTCTGATGTCTGTATTTATTGACTGTGTGTAATCCTGTGTGATTTACAAGTAAATCAGACTTTTTACAAGGGATACAGCAAAGCTATGAGAAAATCAGGGAAGGTAAATAAAAGTGACATACCCCTGTTGCTGTTTGGCAGCTGCTAAATGGCAGTCACTGATCTGGTGGATCTGGTGTGACAATACCAGTGTTGCACAGTGTATTGCTATTTGTTGAAATAAGTACAAAACTAGTATTGCTTTTATGCATGCATGTGTGTCTGTGTGTGTGTGTGTGTGTGTGTGTGTGTGTGTGTGTGTGTGTGTGTGTGTGTGTGTGTGTGTGTGTGTGTGTAAAATAACAGTGATTTTTATCTGTGTACACATCCAATAATGCCAGAACACAGACATTATTCTTCTGGGTATCAGTTAAAAATGTAGCTAACAAGTAATTATATTTCAAGTAATTAATAAAATATACCACATAACATTCAGACACTTAGATCTTCTAAGAGTCTGGGAGCCCCCACTCCTCAGACTGTATAAATGGAAACTTGGGGCTCCCTTAATCATATTTGACTGTGTGGGGCACCCACAAAAGCTGTAGCTGGTTGAGGTAAATGAGGAGGAAAAATGCATTACTTTTCTGATTATGCTCTTTAACCTGAACAGGGGATTGATATGACCCTGTTACGATAAATCTGATAATGGTCTCTGCTCTCAACTGCACCCATTCTAAAACCAGCTCTGATGAGATGTGTGTGTACTGAAAACTGCTGTAGGTTATGTGTGTGTGTGTGTGGGGGGGGGGGGATGAGAGATGGATTGTGTCATTATTGCTTCTTTAACTGCCATCACAGTCAAACCTTAGAGGTGTGCACATGAGGATATTATAGCTTGTGTTTGGGCTGAGGACAGTGGGCAGGATTCACGAAGTCTTGCACGGAGTGTAAGAGACGTGTAACACACCATGCAAGCCTCGCGATCCAGGAACAGCCCTAAACTCCGTGTAAGAGACCAGCTAAAACGTCTCTTACACGGACTGGGCGTGGACATGCTAAATACCTCACTTGCAGCTGAAAGGTATGCAAATGAGGTATATTAGCAATCCACGAAGCAGAAACCAGCAAATGTAAGAGACGTTTTAGCTGCAGAAATGTACTCAGTTGACAACTGAGTACGTTTCTGCAAATTTCACAACGGAGCCATGTCAGTTCCAAATAAAGGGTGCATATGTCTCAGGCAGCATGCCAATGGCCAGATATGTGGCCATTGGCAAGGTAACCCGATGCAAATGAATAAAAATACAATTTTTGTTTCGGTGATCGCCAATGTGTAAACCCAGCGCAGCCCCACGCAAATGGGCTGCGCTGTATAAAACATAAAAATGAAGGTTATAAAACCACAAATGTGGGTTTTATGCAATACATGGAATGACAATGCAGGGACCAGCAGACCAAAAACAACATGGCCACCGTGTAGTGGTTGCTAAGGGGGAAGCTGAGTGTAAGAAATGTAACTAAGCATTAGTAGGCATTATCATGTAAATGAGGGTTAGGATACTGAATCTCACAGTCACATAGCAAATGAGCACAGTCTGAGTAGTGTAAGAGATACATAAGGGGGAGGAATAGAGTAGGAGATAGGTGACAGTGATGGTGAGGGGGGAATAGTAGAAAGAAGTGCAGTTCATTGGAGGTCAGTGTAACATGACAGATGACAGACACAGATCAGGGAAAGAGGAGTGCCACAAGATAAGTGTGGGAAAGCCAAGAAATAGAAGGTGTACACTGTTACTTACACTAAAGTTTCTTGCTGGGCATGCATGCGCATGTGTGCACGCCATGAAGCGCGAGTAGGGCAGTGTGCGCGCGTCTAAGGCAGACTGAGCATGTGGGAGCATGTTGGTAGATTTTTAACACTGTTTGCGCTGGTGTGCGTGCATGTAGGGCAGGCTGAGCATGTAGGAGGCTGTTGGCAGACTTGTAACACAGTTTGCGCAAGTGTGTGCGCGTTTTAAGCCTTATAAGTAAATTCTGAACCGTGTAAGCACGTGTGCGCGCGTGTAAGCCACTGTGAGCATGTTTCTGCTAGTATGCACATTGCTTCCCCCTGAGGAAACAGAAAGGAAAAAGGAAGCAACAGAATTAGTAGGAAGCTAGCAGGGATTACTGCAGAAGCTAGCAGGTAAAAACAATTAGAAGCAGGCAATTACACAGGCAGAATAGTAGCCCAGCCCAGCACTTAAAACTCTGCAAACAATAGTGCAGGATGTTTCTCTTAAGAGACACTGCAAGACAGGAGTAAGCTAATAGAAGTGAAAACTGAAAAAGCTTCACTCAGAGCAGAAATTTTAGGGGCTGCCATAGCTGTCATAATGAGACATAGGCGACTTGCTGAGGGTGGTGACAATGCAGATGGTGCCAGACAACCCACACAGGGTCACCTACCACGGGTTACATGAGCTGGAGATAGTAGAGCGCTATAGAGTGGACAGAGAGCTCCTGCAGCAAATAGTTGAGCTGTGCAGGCCACGCCTCACACACAGAACCAACAGAGGGGAACCCATCCCAGTGGAAACCAAGGTATGTGTTGGCCTAAGAATACTAGCAACAGGTAGCTTCCAGAGACCAACTGGCGATATGATGGGGATATCACAGGCATCAGCCTCAATGGTACTGCACCAGTTCCTGGATGCCATGTCAGCACATGTCAGTGATCATGTATATTTCCCCAATGCCCATGAGGTATTGGCCAGCAATATGCATCTCTTCCAGCAAATAGCGGAATACCCTGAGGTAATGGGTGCAATAGACTGCACGCACATACGCATCAAAGCACCAGCCGGTGAGCAGGGTAGGGCCTATATTAACCGCAAGGGCTTCCCCTCCATCAACTGCCAGGTTGTGTGTGATGACCAGGGCATAATAATGAATGTGTGTGCTGGCTGCCCTGGGAGTTACCATGATTCCCATATCTGGCATTTGACGCAGCTGTACCAGACATTTGCCAATGGGGACATCCCACACGGACACCTAGTGGGGGATGCAGGTTATGCACAGGAGCCATGGCTGATGACACCCATCAGAAACGCACACACACCTTAACAGGAACGCCATAATGAGGCACATGCACAAACACGTAATGTAATAGAGCATGTGTTTGGGCTGCTGAAGTCATGGTTCCAGTGTCTGGACACATCTAGTGGAGCCTTGCAGTACACACCAACTACATGTACCCAAATTGTCATGGTATGTGCTGTGCTACATAATATGATCTTGTGAAAACAGCTGCAGCAGGACCAGCATAGGGCTGGGCCAAACAGCCCCCCACCATTGCCAAGGCCATCACAGGCAGAGCGTGACTCAGAGGAGGAACAACCTGAGCCTGCCCCAGTAGGCAGAAGGAGGTGTGCCCAGTATGCCCTGGCCTTGGCAAAGAGGCAACGCATAGCACATACACTGGCTCAGTAGGAACCCCGGGAATGATACCCCCCTCTGACTCACTCAAATAATAACATGGATGCCTAAAATGACATGACCTGCTCACAAACATGTACAGGGGAAGTGTAATATGTGCATCTGATAGAGGCAGCCCTGCAGCACCACCTGAGGCATGAATGCCATGTGTTAAGTAATGTAACACCTTGTACTATATGCACACCTGAGCACCCTGACTAACATCCACCCTCACCAAGCATGAAGCCACAAAATGACGATGGAATGATCAAGTGCAATAACTGGCTGAAGTAATGCAGTTAGTCAAAGGGGAGCCAATGTGTGTCAGGCTGGGAAGACATGTGGAGCATGACATGAGGCACCACCTGCTAGGGGTGGCGTGCACCTATCATTCCATGCCCCATGGATACTGGCAAAGGCTGTCAGTACCCACAGCATGCCCTGAATAGGTAAGTCTCAAAACACAAACCCACCTTCATAGGTACCACAAGGGATAGGAACCTATATGTAATGCTACCCAATGCCAGAAGTCTAAACAGCAAGATGCGTGCAGTGTAAACGCACACAGTATGGAGAATGTAGATATCAGTCCTGTAATAGAGAACTGGGTCAAGGCTCACATCACCACCCTAACACTACCAGGTCACACCTCATACTGTGCTGTACAGCCGCAAAACATGGAACAAGCTACAAAAGGAGGGTGACTAGCAATAAATGTCAAGGATAACCACACCCCCATGTTGGTACCACAACAAGAAGCAGCATGGATTAGCCATGGTCAAATACCAATGGCTAAAACCGCCTCCCAGTATATAGCCTGCTGCAGACTACTGTCCTAATACCAGGAACTGCACCTGGCCTATGTTGGAATACATGAATATATCAAGCCCCCAAAACAACATTATATTGCTTGAGTGAAAATACCCAGACATACACCGGGAGCATTATACTAGCACCAACACAGTCGGAGAAAAGTTCCCAGAATCCATAAACAAAAATGTCCAGGAACAATGTACCACTCCCACAAGAGGGGTAAGCATACTGGATGTGATAATCAGCAACATGTGTACTGGATGGCAAGATGAGAAGTGTATCCTTCACTGGTAAGACCAGACCATAGAGTAATCACACTGGATATACACATCCCGACCCTAGTCCCTGGCCAGAATACCACAGTGAAAAACATGTGTAAAGCATAGGTTGCAGCCCTCCAAACCGATGTGGAATCCACAAAAGGCCCTGTGCAAGTGCAGAATATGGGACACACCGCAGAACATGTTATACAGGCATTCCATGAACACAGCCAGGAATGCTTGGAGTATGCAATCACAAATAACAACACACAATGCCATACACGCAGACATCTGGCATGCTGGACTCCAGCCATTACCAAACCATGCAAGAGAATGAGGAAGCTACCACATGATAGAGCAAACATAAAAAGGGAAGTAATCACTGACCAGTAGTATGGCAATAACATATGTCCACACATACAATCCACTAAGTCCAGCCACAACAAGTAGAATATGTGAATCCAGAGGCAATGTGACACCTGTCCCAAGTACACAGACAACCACAACTCCCCCCAATAAATACAAATATATGTGATAGATGCAACCATGTATCTAAACCAGAGGTTGAGCTCCCCCAACTCAGTACTGTCAAAACTAGTCAGGAGGAGAAGGTAACCACATACACCACAAACCCAGTCCCACATAGACCTACCACAACTGTAAACCAAACACATAAACACAGAAAAACATTCCCAGAGGCCCTAATTACAAACACACCACACCAACAGAAGCCTCCAAAGCAGATCACAAGCAACCACAACTTCCAAACATAGCACATGCAATGCATAGTACACAAAGCTGGTGTACCAAACAGTCACAGGCCAGAAGGAGAAACAATATGCCTGATACAGTTGTAATAGGTGTCTGTATAGGCAAGGCAGATACACTGCTGTCCCACTCACCAGACTGAACAAGGGAAAGGGTAGAGTAAGCTGCCTGTAGGCTGCCACAAAATGCCACATAACACAAGTACACAGGTCACCCCAAAGCAAGCAGAAATATGATGCACTCAATGTCCATGGTGGTGTGAATGACCTGAGATGTACCTCCCTGGTCTACATGAAAAGAGACATGGATGATCTCTCTGAGTATGTACCCCAGGCCAGTATGACACTGGCCATGTGCAGCATCCAACCCTCACCAAGAATGATGCCACAGTACAAACACATAATGATCATGTTTAACAGCTGACACAGTTACAGCTGTCAGTCCAAGAGGGTCTAATGTCTGTCTGCTTGAGATGTCAAGCATGACAAGCCATGCTGCTGTTCCAGGGATGGCTTGCACCTGTTACCCTTGTGCGTCTGGATACTGGATAAGGCCTTTGCCACCTCCATAGAGCCGTATGTAGGCAAGGCCAAAAAGACTGCCCACCACCCTAGAAAACATAAGTGGTAAGAAACATAAGGGTAATGCTGACCAATGCCAGATGTGTAAACTGCAATATGCATGCCCCTGAGGCACTTCCCATTATGGAGAACATCGATGTCTGTGTAGTGACAGAAGCCTGCTGCAAGCCTAGTGATAGCACACTAGCACTACCAGGTTATACCACATATCATGCGTTATGGCCCCAACACCTGGACCAAAACATCAAAGGAGGGGGAGTATCCATATGCAGCACAGACACCCATACGGCCAGGCAACTGACAATGCACAAAGCAGTGGAGACCACCCATGTGCACCTAAGTGTAGTCAAAACCGCTGTACAGTCTGTAGCATACGACAGACCACACTCTCACACACAAGAATTCCACCCAGACATCCTGAAGACATTGGACAGTATGAATGTCCCACCAAATACCAGACAAGGTACACACAAATTACCACATTGGTGGCAAACCATTATGTATGCAAGGAGTAATCAGGGACCCGGGGACACAAGTCGACAGTAATCTGTCATGTGACACTCACAATGCCAATGTGGCTAGGAAGATTGTCGATATTGGACACCGTATCATGAAAGGATTCACATCTACATCAACAGAGGTCACTGTGCCGCTGTACTGTTCCCTTATCAGACCCATAATCTAGTACAATGACTCATATGGGATGTACTGTACGTGACACCTGCAGCGGTTCGGAAGACCTCATAGTTACCCCACCAAGAGGATAAAGGGTGTGAAATATATGTCATATGCTGCCTGGCTGTAGACACCCCAGCTGAATGCAGTGACAGGCTGCCTACACAGAGGCATTGTATGTCTGTTGTACAAGGCCATGTCCAACACTGGAGTAATGGACATGCTCCACCACAGGAAATCAAAGCCATTGGAGCTGTGAGAGTGACAGATGTCAGCCTCAACACATAATGAAATAAGATGTGCTGGAGGGACAGATACATAACCCAGAGGCTCCCCACACCCAGAAACAGGATCCCAATCCATGTTAGGCAGAGCCCCTCACTGACACCCCTTAACAGGAATATTTCCAAGTGGATGGATGATCGTACATTTATACTGGGGGTCTTCACTGTGTCACGACCAGACAGAGGCACAGTAAAGAAATTCATAAATGGCCATAATAGGCACATAGCAAGGGGTGCGAAAGACACACACACTCTGGCTAGGCTTACTAATGCCCTAGGGTGGATAGCCTAGTATGAACCCATGAACCTATGAAGATACAAATTGTACAGGACACTAAGGATAATCACAAGGCTTACTTAACTGATGGTAGGAACCATGTTGGGCATCCACAGATATGCTCTGAATCACACAGATATTACAAACAACATACCAAACACACACACACATATTGCTAACATACAACCTGACAGGTGCAGTGCAAACACCCCCCCCCCAGAATGCAAAATATATATCCCAGCAGACTGCTGGTCCCCTGACATTGCAGATGCTGAGGTAACAGCCATCATCTGCAAAGCAAAACACACAGCAACAAAGGTATGTGATGGTGTCCTGGGCTGAGGCCAACATGGACTCCAAGAATAATGGAATGCCAAATCACACTACTGCCCAATGTCAGCCTCACCACACGATATGTACCCAAAGAACAGTGTACAACAACAGTGTCCTTCACAACAAAGGTGTTGCCTGAATGGATACTGCAAACTACCACCCCAGGATCCTGACAAGCTTGGTCTGCACAGCTATGGAAAGGATCAGTATGTACCGCAGACAGAAAGCTATTGTGGACCTACTGATACTGGACCCTACACAGTGTGGCTGTCATAACTGCAGATCCTGCCCCTAAAAATGTTTGACCCATTTGAAGCAGTCATTAAAGTCATTGATGAGGGCAATGTGGTCCACACAGCGTAGGTGGACCATGCATATGCTTCTAGACAATACCGTACAAGTTCAGTATGGATATGTTCACCAGCTAAAATATATACCCCTATGTCAGTAGAGGGGTTGCAAACCAGACCAAGGACAGAACTGACATGGTCAGACATGCCGCATTCATGTCAGACTACAAAGCAGATATGAGTGGCATCCCACAAGGCCTGGTCCTGGGCCCCCCCCCCATTCTGTATATATGTCCCATAGGTATAGGTCAACATGGAAGGACTGTGACTGAACATGTATGCAGAGGAGTACAAACAGCCCACCATATCTGACCCCCAGCTGACACAAGCAACCCACGGGCCACCTACAAACAGACATCTGGAGCCATAGCCATGTCAACAAGCTAATTGCAGAACTGTGTATAGAAAACCACCGTGGATATACAGTAAGTGCCCACAAATTACCACACAGGTGTTAACCCATTACGTACCTAACATGTAATGGGAGACCTGGGGACAAAAGGTGATAGATATCCTGCACTGGACAAACATGTGGCTGTAGTGTTCACAGAAACATATACTATATACCCACCCAAACATGAAGGTTGGCAGATGTAGATAAGGGGATGTCACTGTGGCTCTGCAGTCATCCCCCATCAGTGTCACAATTGACTACAATAGCACCTGTGGGATATACCTCAGCAGACACCTCCATCAACTGTAAAGTCCGCAACAGTACCCCACCAGGAGTAGCAAAGAGCATGAACAGATGCCATGTGTTGCCTGAGTAAACAAACTGCAGCCCCACACACTGCCATACTGCCCAGCTACAGGCAAGCTGTGCCTGATGTATGAAGCCATGTCCAACCTGGAATCAATGAACATGCTGCACCTTGTACAATCTGAATGGCAGTGAGCTATGCACATGAGAGACCTGAACCCCAGCACTGACATACATAGGACAAGTTGTACAGAATGATCCATAACACAGAAGGCACCCCCACTCTTCAGTAAACTCCCAGTACAGGTCAGCCAGAGAGTCACTTATCGACACCCCTCAAGAGGAATCCTGATGAGTGGATGGGAGATGGTAGGCTAACCCTGGGTATCACTGTTATGTCAGAAGTAGACGGAGGCACAGTATACTAACCATGACATATGTCATGGCAAACTCCAGTTACAATATGTGTTGAAGGACAAACACACCCTGTGACTAGCATCAGAAATGGCCTAGGGTTCATCGCTAGTGTTTGCCAATGTCCACCCATGTTGTGGAATACACTACCAATGTTGGACGAGCCTGGTGTAGGTAGTCCATATCTGAACATAATGCAACATGGTCATATGTGCACAACTGGCCCCTACACAGTCTGTTGTGCTCACTATGAAGATGTCAAGCAGTCATAGGACTAAAGCCCAGGATATTGTCCACCACAGTGAAAGTACTGAACCAGTACACTATACGGTAATACAGTGTTAGGTCATTATGAAAGTATGTTGACAACTGTCTGCAAAGTATCCCATGCAATCCCTGCAGGCACAGTATAATCCCTGTTGTGGCAGACAAGAAGCAGTTGGCCAGTTAGTACACAACATGACACCCAACACACAACCATAAACGTGAGATATTGTTGAAGTTCACACACACCCAAATATGTGGTGGACTTCAGAGTGCAACATATGGAAAGCTCACACTGGGCATGCTCGCACACTTTGATAAATGAGGCATATGTCAGACAACGCGCCATGGAAATGCTGAACTGGGCGTGCTCACATATTTAGGCCATATCTCCATTTAGCAGTTGGCCACACATATCTGGTATTTGTACGTGTCAGTCCAGGAACCAACCACAACACAGCAATCTGCCCAGTGCACACAGTAAATGACTACAGAGACATAAGTGATATAGTGGATCGCCGTCATATGCAAACATCTTCCACAGATACACAAGTTGGTCATAGGAACAGGGAATGCTATGGCAATAAAGACCTGCAAACAGTAGAACAGCACAACAAATATTGTGCATCCGACAATTGAACATATGGGTGTAGAGGTCAATACTAGGCTTGTTGCCCTAGGGAATGACAGCTCAGCCAGAGTGTGCTTGGCATCTGCACCCCAGTACAGTAGGCTACTGTGCCACTGTAAAGTAGGTCACATAAGGCAACGTGTGAGGATAGTGAGCTGTGCCTCTGTCAAGCAGGGGCACCGTGGAGGTCCCAGGGTTTGAATGTGCTAAGCCACAGCCATGTTGTCGGTGTGTGCTGGAAGAGGGTTGCTGAGGATCTCTAACAGTAAGTGGCCATCAATAACAGACTGAGGGGAGCCCTATCCACATTCTCTGGACAATTCCACTGTCAACACTGTGTTGTGATGATTATGTGTGAATGAAGTGCCATGCCGGAACTGTTCACAGATGTCCTCCCTCTGTGGGCTACAGCTCTGCAATGTATTAGCTCACTCTGTTTGTTGTACGGCTCATATATGGCTGGTGTACACCTGACAGGTGTCTTGTTGTGGAGCAGTCATGGGTATATGTGGGATAGCATGATCAATGCAAACTGTACACATGCTCATAGAATGCAATTGTCAAGGATTATGCTGAGTGGCCAAAATAGTCCCCCAGCATGGGTCCTCTGAAGTCATTCACCCCAGTCTTTACAAGTGTAGAGTCTGCTTGTGCTAAATACAGTTTGTGTGCAGTGACAACCTTGCCTGGGGGTGGAGATGGGATATGGATGTCCAGGGAAAGGTGGGTATGGTCAGATATCACCAATGGTGGTCTACCTCTGGTGTGGAACAGTGAGTACCCACGTTGCAGATGGACAGGTGCAATATGTATTCCCCCATGTGGCTGTGATGTGTGGTTCTGCCATAGCACATGGACCCACAAATTGTAGTGGCTGTAGGGTAAAGTGGTAGAGGCCTGAGTAGTTCTCACAAACAATATGCCTGTACCCGATGTGAACAACTGGAATGGTGTATGTGAACACCTGCATATCCCGGCACTGTTCCCAGGGAAGCTAAGTGTGTGTCCTGGATGTGGGTGTGGTGTTTTGGACTGGTTGTGTTGTGTGTTACAGGTCCTGTGGTCACAAAGCATGGTATAGAACATAACCTGCCAGTGCGATGTGCATATCTGACCCTGACGTAGGTGGCTGCAAATGGATATATATGCTATCCCCCACCTGACAGGTAGTACTACATGTACATACCTCTGTAGAAATAAAGATGTCAGCACCCTATAAATACTGCAGGTGCAGAACAGATGCCCAATAATTTGGATAGTGTGCTCTGTTAATGCGTCTCCCTCAAGTGTCATAATATAGTTAAGTAGGGGTTTGAATCCTGCAAATGCTGTGTGTGTGAGGGAAATGTCCCTTTTGGCAACTGGGAAAACACACTACAGGATGCACATTCCCCTTTCTAAACACTGATGATGTCAGCACCCTTTAAGTACAGCAGGAGAAGGGAAATCTCCCAATAATGCAAATAGCGTGCTCTGCTAATGTGTCCGTCTCGAGTGTCATAACATAATTAGGTAGGGGTTTGAATTCTGCAAATGCTCAGTGTGTGTGGAGGAGGTTAGTGTGTGTGCAAGTCTGTATGAAAGAAATATCCCTTTTGGCAACTAGGAGAACACACTACAGGATGCACATTCCCCTTTCTAAACACTGATGATGTCAGCACCCTATAAGTACAGCAGGAGAAAGGAAACCTCCCAGCAATGCGTATAGCGCCCTCTGTTAATGCGTCCGTCTCAAGTGTCATAACATAGTTAGGTAGGGGGTTGAATCCTGCAAATGCTGAGTGTGTGTGTGGAGAGGGTTAGTGTGTGTGCAAGTCTGTGTGAGGGAGATGTCCCTTTTGGCATCTGTGAAAGCACTCTACAGGATGCACATTCCCCTATCTCAGCACGGATGATGTCAGCACCCTATAAGTACAACAGGAGAAGGGAAACCTCCAAGTAATTTGAATAGCGCACTCTACTAATGCGTCTCTCCCGAGTGCCATAATATAGTTAGGTAGGAGTTTGAAACCTGTAAATGACATGTGTGTGTGTTGGATGTGGGGACTGTGTGTGTGTGCAAGTCTGTATGAAAAACATGTGCTTTTTTGAAATCAGGAGATCACACTACATGATGCACATTACCCTTTCCAAACAGTGATGATGTCAGCACTCTATACATACAGCTGGAGAAGAGACATCTACCAGTAATCAAAATAGCGCAATCCGCTACAGCGTCACTCTCAAATGCCATAATATATTTAGGTAGGGGTTTGAAACCTGCAAGTGTGTGTTTGTTTGGATGTAGGGAGTTTATGTGTGTGCAATTCAGTATGAAAAACATGTCAGTTTTGGCAATCAGGAGATCACACTACCTGATGCACATTACCCTTTCAAAACACTGATGATGTCAGCACCCTATAAGTACAGCCAGAGAAAAAGAACCATCCAGTAATCCAAATAGTGCACTTCGCTAATGCGTCTCTCTCATGTGTCGTGAATTAGTTAAGTAGAGGTATGAATCCTGCAAATGGCAAGTGTGGGGGTAGTAGGGTGTATGTAAATGCAAGTGTGAGAAAGCAGATCCTTTTGGCAAATACTACAATACACCAGATGCTGCATATTCCCCCAGTAAACACAGGGAATGTCACCACACTATCAGCACAGCCAAACAGGGCTAGTTGGCCAGTAATGCCAATAGTGCGCTCTGCTACTGGGTCTATTCCCATTGCCAGAGTCGAGATAGGTATGTTTTGGTAACCTACAACTGCCACGTGTGGTTGTGTCACACATTATGACCTTGTGTGGGTCTTTGTGCATAACAATGCATGCCATTGCCTACACCAGCAATGGCATTGCACACATGATGTATGTGTGTGACACATACACATAAATACCTGTGACCTGCAGTAGTTACCATGTCTGACACATGCCTCGAGTGGATAAATGGTATTTGCAATGCATAACAATATGACTGTGTCTTACTGTGCAGGAGCCGCACGCGGTATGTGTCTATACAGTGTGGGTGTATATGGTAAAATACCTACAGCAGGAGATACACATCTGGTCTGGGCCATATCGTCTACATGTAGTTGATGTACAGGTGCTGCATGTTCCCACCTGTTGTGGGAGTGGTAACATGTCATTCCACTGCAATTCAGTGACCACATGCTGTGAACCCTTCAACTAGTGTGTTGTAGCTACAGTAATGCTCACGCACAATGTTTGGCTGGATGCAATCCAGCCATATAAAGACAGTTCTTGAGTCTGTCATATTGCCTGTGTTGTTATGGAGGATAGGTAGTTTTCCTGTGTATGGGAGGGTAGTCTGTGCCAGGCTATGAACCAGATGGCAGTCCGACACACTGTTAGCCGCACATGAATAGGCCCTGATGCTTTGTGCTGTGCCAACAACCTGGAGGTGTGTGTATCTGTGGTGTCTTGGGATACCACCCCCCTGTCCATGTGTGTTACATGTGTAGGGGACGACAGGCATGGTATGAGACATAACCTGGCAGTGATGGGTTGCACCCGTGAGCCATGAATCAGGACTCTGGTACTGCACAGACATTGCAGTTCACCGTGCTGAGGACAGTGTCCAGTGCATGCATCTTGCGGTGTACACTGCTGGTGTTGTGTAGCAGCACTTAGTGTCCTAACCTGTGTGATACCCGCAGAGGTGGCTATGTAATCCATGTCCTGCAGCATAAGGCAGTATGTGTGTATCAAGGAGCTTCGCCAATATACATCGGGTCATGGTTGTCATGTGCAAGCTGCCCCTTGCACATCATTGTGGCTTCCCTAGCATGTAAGCACACGTTGACAGCCAGCGGATACCCTATGAATGACATTGGAGACTGAGCAGAATGTAGACATACAACACCCTTCCTACATATAGTGGTAGCATACCTGGTGAGGGTATGTTGGCAACCAAGATCAGGCTCATGCTGGCCCGTGCCACATGCTGAGAGATCCATTCTATGTTCCCTATCATGTAGTCCAGGGAGGTATGTCTCAGGTCATCCATAGTGGCATGGTCAATGACTGAGTCATATGTGTCCATGCCTCTGACTGACCTGTATGCATGTATTTTGTGGTGGACCATAGTGCCCCTGAGGCATATCACTGTGACCTTCAGCAGATACAGCCTGTTGAGCAGGATCCCAGTGCAGCGCCCAAGACAGGTACCTGACACATCTGTAGCAGGTGTGTTGAGTAGCCCTACAGGCTGTGAGTATGTGGCACATGGGATGTGTGTGCCATGTGTAGCATGTGCTCTGTTCGGTCGTAAAATATGCCTGTGTGCCAGCTGTGGAGGTGTGTGATGCTCAGGCAGGATGCTATTCTGAGTCCCCACGTATGCCCCAGTGTGTTCAGCATGCTGTCAGTGCATGTCTATATCTGACTTGTATTGTAGTCACTGTAGTATGACATGCCACATGACAGGGTATGACATTACTGGGTTCAGAGAGCTTAGTCCCCAGATTGGCTATGTGGTGGCATCCCACACATGTGTTGTACGTTCCTGGCCAAGGGTGATGGCTGACTGCATACATGTGGCAGCTGTGACATTGCCACATGACTCACATAAACCACAACTGGACCATAGAGGTGATTCACAGGTTACCTTTGCACATGCTACCCTAGTAGTGTGATTGCCATGGTAAGTACCAACACATAGGGCCAATGGGGAACAACATACTGAAGGTGTGTATGTGTGGGTGTACTGCTACTGTTTCATAGCACTGGCATATATGACTGCACATGTGGGTAAATGCCAGGTAAGACATGTGCAATATGTCATAGGCAACGTACATGCGAACAGGATGGACAGTTACGTTCTGTCATGTGTAAACTTGACATATGCATCGTACGCTATGCAGATGTCACTAGGAGTCCACAGAAGCACTGTAACTCTGCATTGCAGGTGGAAGCAGTGTTCCAGGGAACCCCAAGCGAACATGCATGCAAACAAAGCTACAGTAAGCAGGGCTGGAAGTAGTTCATTGTACAACAAAGAAGGGGTAACACTAACAGTAAGTAACAGTGGAAATATGTAGGCACTATCAACATGTACCCAGGAATGCACAGCACAGATGCCCATGGTAGAACTGATATTATGTCATAGTTAATTGTGATTTGGATTACATTGGTACTGCACACATATCAACATGCGCAAACATCCACATTGCATGGTCGTTGTGGGCAACTTGACACCATTACTGTACATGTCCATCATTGCATATCACTTCTTGCATTAGCTTCCCCCCTGTGCTACCCATGTACGTGGCTATCTGTTGACATCCTTACCACCAGCATGCAATAATGTGCAGCTGTTACACTTTGGTACGTACTATAGGTGCAGATAACAATTCAGGACATTCATACAGTTACTGCATCAGGCATGCTGGGATATACACACAGTCATATCAGCACACTGTACTGTTACCAACATGATACTGCTAATACACTTCTATGTAGTCACCCTGTGCATCAGCAATGTGTTTATCTGTTCCCGCAATGATG
Organism: Protopterus annectens; assembly: GCF_019279795.1. Taxonomy (NCBI): domain Eukaryota; kingdom Metazoa; phylum Chordata; order Ceratodontiformes; family Protopteridae; genus Protopterus; species Protopterus annectens. The sequence continues at coordinate 100,434,775 of NC_056737.1, forward strand.
TTGGAGATTGCAGGAGGTGGCACAGTGTTATCATTTGTACAGGGTGTGAATTAGGTATGCCCTAATAATAATTGTATAAGCACAATAATGCCCTATTATTGTGGAAATAACACCTTTCAGGTGTGTAGACGAACTCTGATGAACCCCTGGGTGGACATTATTTCCACAATAACAATGTTGGGTATTATTGCTCTTGTAATCTTAATGTTAACCTTAGGAATCAGATGTCACTCATTCATTTCACTATTCACATTGTGACACTAACAGCCCACCTATCTGGAATTTTGTAAATAATCATATGTCATTTGTGAATATCAACATGATTCATATGCTTGTCTTACAAATGTAAGAGAACTATATGTTATGTGTATATTAGACTACTGGTGCAGAAGTGTGTGTTGAACAGGGTTTGTACAGAACTGAGCTTCAGGGATGTGTCCACAGTGTAGCCTACTGGAAAAGAACAGAAATGTATATAAACTATATACATGTGCAAATGTATGTTTTAATAGTAGATGCTGGAACATAGAGAGTTAACTTGCAAAACTTCAAGAAAATAAGTTGAAATTAAAGTGTTTTATGATTGTGTTATCTCTCAGTTTCGGCTCAATAGCAAACACAATCTCTAGAGCTAGAAGTTTTTGTATTGTCTTGAAACAGAAATAATTACTAGGTTTCAAATGTAAAACCGTTTTATTGTTTTACGACTTCCAAGTTCTGCAAACTTTTGAGAGATATGTACTTCTCAGAGATGTTAAAATTCTGTTAGTATCTGTTTAGCCTGGGAACTGAAGTGAGGTGACAAACAGTGATGTCATCCAAGCTAACCCAGCAGTAATGTTGATTATTAATTTAAGAACTCTCTCAGAGAGACTGGGCATTTTGTATTTTGTCTTGGATTTAACAAGAACATCCACTCATCATCATCTGCACTTGCCTTGCTAATAGTAAGTAACCAGGGTACAGTCATTACTTTTAGATATAGTCAGGAATATAGTAAAGATTAGTTTAGATGTTTTCTGTATTTATTTGACATTATCCAGCAATGTTGTTTTAAAATATTTCCTGTGATTCTGAACTCTGAAGTGACTATGTTTGTTATTGAGTATTGTTTTGTTCTTTTATTATTTATTATTAAATATAATTAAACCTTTTAATTGTGGCTGATTTATTTAGATACATATAAGCTCTTAGAGTACTTGCATATGTATTTGGTGACACTGTACAGGCCACTCCTAAATAGCCTTGCTCTTGGTCAAACCTACCATTTGGATTAATAGTAACATTACACAGTAGGATTGGACACCCTTTGTAAGGGCCTTAAAGTAGCTGATAAGGGGTTTTGGTGTCAGTGATAACTACCTTATAGTCTGGGCAGAAGGGGAGCATAGCTAGTAAACCTGTGCCAACCTTTCCCAGGTGTGTTTGTGTATAAATCAAATCTCAAAGTGTGTGTGTCAGCTACTTGTGTCGGTGAGTGAATGAGTGCATGAAAGCAGACTAGACGTGTGTGTGTGTGTGTGTGTGTGTGTGTGTGTGTGTGTGTGTGTGTGTGTGTGTGTGTGTGTGTGTGTGTGTGTGTGTGTGTGTGTGTGTGTGTGTGTGTGTGTGTGTGTGTGTGAGAGAGAGTGAAGAGTGAGTCTCTATCATGAGAGCCACATGAAAGCGGTTGAGCAATCCCCAGGACATGAAGCACTGGTTGGGCAGAGAGAGTGTTGGAAGGACTTGGCTTGGGACCTTGGCTAAGGACTCAACTCTATAGCTGTGCCTGTAGAGAGTCTTATTGGGAATCTGTAGAAAGAGTGAAAAACCAGCCCCAAACTGACTGTGGTCTTTGTGTGTTCCTAAGGGAAATTGTACATTACTGTGTGTGTACTTGTCATCATCCCAATGTGTACATTCCTCACTTTTGCCAGTGGTGAGGATTGAGGCTCCTTCATTACTAACCCAGAGCAGGGGCATCACACAAATCATCATCTATGTGTCACATTTTCCTTTCCTTTCTCAGTTATTAGCTTACAGGTTGGAATAGAATACAAAATGCTTCTCCATTGTACGCTGATTTTGTTTTCCCTGTCTTTGGTCAAATCATCCAGAAACAGGTCACACTTCACTTGTTTTCCTGTATTAGAAGCTTAATTCAGAAATGTATAAAAACACAAAAGGATATGTTTTGCCCCTCCGCCACTCCCCTGAGAGGGAACTGACCTTTCACTTGTCAGATTGCAAGTACACCATTATCTTTTTACTTTCTTGAGTATTCATTGTCAGCTTGTAAGCATCTAAATGTTTAATGAATAAATGAGTTGGGGGGAAGGAATAGAAAATTAAAAGGAACTAACAGGTAGTCCGGACTGGCTGTTGCTTTCTGCTATCAAACAAACATCTAAATTACATTTTCTTAACCTTCAAAGTACAGGACACAGAAACTGAAGCCATTTGCTGTGCATCATTATTATGCACACAGCAATGAGTAATACCAGAAGGATGGAGAGAGTGGGCAAAGGGGGCCACTGCCTTGGGCACAAAGTCTTGGGGGGTACAACTGAGTCTTCAGTGCATTACCAGCTTTCATTAATACCAGTATTGCACTGGTGGTCTGAACTGTGCTTTAGTGCCCCACATGTGACATAAAGTGCAGCAGCTACAATTTAAAAATAAGAAGGAGCTTATTTCCTCTTTTTCAGTCTGAACTGAATTGCTTTAGTGTTCTGTGTGTGACATAAGCTGTAGCAAACAGCTAGAAATTAAGTGTGCCAGATTAGGGAGCAGAGACTTTTTTTTCTACTTAAAGTTGAAGGGGAGGTCCAGATGGCACCAGATGCCAGAATACTGAGCTACACCTCTGAGTAATACTGTATATTCCCATGCCTGACAGTTTCCTAACACTGCATTCAGATGCGGCTGACAGTATTTTAGTGCTGCTCTAAATTTGGATATACCCATGAATGGTGATGCATACTTATTTTGGTTTCACTCTTATGTCCAAATCATATGAGCTGTGGGTAACTCTGGAATTACCCATCACAAGCCTTCACATATTCTCTAATGTCTTCTCAGAATGATATATATATATATATATATGTGTGTGTATGTGTATATATATATATATATATATATATATATATATATATATATATATATATATATATATTTATATATATACATACCATGTTTTCTTAGAAAAAATATCACCTGTCAGTGGCCTTTTCAGAATGAATCAGTTTGTTGAGTACAGGAAATGTGTTAAGCATTAATAATGACAGCCTCCTGGCCCACAGTTGTTACAGAGCAAACCAGCACAATTAAATGAACATTTTCAAGTTGTGCAATATCATTATTCACTGAAAAGATCATGCTATCATAAACATACAGCTAAATATTCAAGACAAAAATATCTGTCTATGTTATTACATACAAAACAGTAAAAATAAAAGTGGTACCACAACTAACCCAGACGGGAAGGAGTAAGCCTGAAAGAAAAAAAGAGGAAGATCTACAATAATGTTTGTATTTCTTATTGGAGATAGCCAGTGAAGTAGGTGTCAGAATCCTTAAGCTGTCCTTGTATCTGAACTCAGGTTTTTACCTCTGTTTCATTTGTAACTTTTTGAACAATCTGTTTGATTTCAGTGCTAGTTTATTTTTTTTTTTAATAGAAAGCAATAAGCTTTCTATTAAATAGGATAATTTCATCTTGGGGAAATAAAAGGATTTGTGATAAAAAGACTCCATGACTATAACCTTGGTGACCTGGATTGAAGTAATATGGCCATACAATGGAGAAGCTGGTTGGGGTGTTTTCAGACGGAGTGCTAATGTTGGCCCCTCGTTCTTGGAAGCAGGTGGCTTTTGGTATGCCACAGGTCAGGTAATTACTACCTTATTCACTTCAGCCAGGGAACCAAGCTTGGGAATTAGTGGAGAGATAGTATGGTCCATGCCAACAATGAACTGATAGCCTAGCAAATGTGAGTGTGTGGGAGGTCTCTGACATACTAATCCAGCACTGTAGGCATTGCATACGTTCATAGGTGTGTACTAGGCTAATGGCCCTGGAGCCTTTAAAAGCCTAGCCCATAGGATTATCCTGGCATCATGCCACCCGTTAAACATTTCCTGCCATATCCTATGAATTTCTTAATCTGTAGTGCTCCGATATCAGCAAGATAGTAGGACAGTGGGCACTTCTCATAAGCAGGACTAAAGTCAGTTACTGCAGATACCCACCCACCCCCCGCCTTTGGGACTACAATACACAATACAGTTTACATGTTAATTAAAGCAAAATAAGTCTCCCAATTAGAATGTACTGATAAAAAAAAACACAGTTCTCATTTTATGGTCAGTTATAAAATATATCATTCTTATAAGCAGTCTCTTGTAAACACAAGGCTAAAACTAATACAATTAAAATGTAAAACCTAATTACATTTAGGTAAGCATGATTTGGAACTGGCTTTCATTATAACAGTTAAAAAGTATGTCCTTAAATTTAAAATAAAAGCAGTGATTTCAGTAATGTTTTCTCTCTGGTTGTGTTGCTGCAAAACACTTCTTGTACTTTTCAAAAGAGGATGCTGTTAGAAAGCTCTGCTGCATTTTTTGGAATTCCATCCTGAATCTCAGACTCAATACCACATGCTTCTAAGGAAGCACTTAGCTCCTTAAATTACTACGTAATTACTAAATTACTATATAATACAGTGGTGTAGGGTAACCTAATGAAGAATTTAAAACTGCCCATCCAGTTATCTACATTAACTCTGAAGATATATACAGTAATACTTTGTTTGGCATTTCCAGGAACTTATTCAACAGATGGAATGTACTGGGTTAAGTAGAGATCCTATTAAGGAATCTTATTTGTTTGTTACATGTTGTGATTCCTTGCATGGATGTTTGAAGAGCCATTGATCTGCAGATGTGCAGAAATTTGAATAGGATGGGTCTCTTTGTAGCTCAGAAAGTCAGGTATGGATCATTACAAATGAGTAGGTAGGAGATTAAGTGCAAGAAAGGGCTGACAGACTTTCTGGTTAACTTAGGACCTTAAGATTTATAATATTTTAAGTTAAAAATCTCTAAAGCCTTCCAAGTTGAGAAACATGATTAGAAAGATACATGTTCCCTGATCTGGAGCTCAGTTTTTAGTGCAACATCTTGAGAAAAAATAAAATAAAAGGTCACTTTTCCTTTAAAATGTGGCAAAAATCTTGCTACAATTACAAATGTACATTGTGGCAAGCAGTTTGCTATAGTTACAGCCACTAACTGCTTTAATACTTCAGTGTTTCAGCCCTGACAAAAACAAGCATGTTATCAGTGAATCAGTTCTGAATGTTGGTACTGCTCCATCACTAACTATTGATGATTATGACCCTAACACCTTCCTAAAGCATATTCACCATATCTAAACTACACTTCTTATTATCCAGACATGTTGGACAAATAAGAGTGAGTTGTCAGCACAGGTGCCCAAGTCCCTGTTGACAGTATTAGATAGGAGGTGTTTGCAGTTAGGAAACTGCATTTACCATATAAAATCACACCACATTTCTTAGGATTAAAACCATTGTTAGTAGGTCAATATATGGTACAGTCAACCTCTTGCTGAAATAACTGTGACAAAAGGTGAACTGTCAAATGTGCCCAGTTTGTGATCATCAATAAAGTTAGATAATCCCATGTCTGGATCTTTAGATTGTATATTGGAGAGTCAGATGCCAAAAACTGGGAGGGGCCCCACTACTGAAATACCTGAGCCAGAAATGGTAATATATAACACCATTATATTGGGCGACTTCAACTACCCAAACATAGACTGGGAGCATTACTCTAGCTCCAACACCCTAGCCCAAAGGTTCCTAGAATTTATAAACTCAAATGCTATGGAACAACTTGTTACCACTCCCACAAGAGGGGAAAACATACTGGACCTGATCATCACCAACATGGGGACTCTATGCTCCAGACCAGAAGTGTATCCCTCACTGGTAAGATCAGACCATAAACTAATCTCACTGGATAGTCACATCCCGATCCCACCCCCTGCCCAGAAAACCACAGTGAAAAACTTCTCTAATGCAAATTTCACACTCCTCAAAACTGAGGTGGAATCCTTCAAAGCCCCCGGGCCTGTGGAAAATATGGCCCAGACTGCAGAATCCTTTATAAACGCATTCTATGAACACCTTCAGGAATGCATGGATCATGCAATCCCAAATAAAACCAAGACCCAATCCTCCAAAGGCAGACATCCTGTCTGATGGACCCCAACCATAAACAAACAATACAATAGAAGGAGGAAGCTACTAAATGCTAGAGCAAAATCCCAAAAAGGGAAGGCATCACTGATCAGTATTAGCAAAAATCTACGGGCACACATAAAATTGTCTAAGGCCAGCTTTGAGAGAAAAATTGCACAGGACACTAAGGATAATCACAAGGCTTTCTTTAGTTATGTTAGGAACCTGGGTGGTAATTCCCAGATATGCTCAGAATTAGTCCAAAATGACAAAAAATACACCGAACCCACAGACATTGCCAACATCCTAGCTGACAGGTTCAGCGCAAACTTCTCCCCTCCCCACCAAAAGGGCAAATATCTATCCCAGCAGAGTGCTGCCCCCTGACATCTCAGATGCTCAGGTAAGCGCCGCCGTCTCCAAAGAAAAAACACAGCATCAATGGGACCAGACGGTGTCCCGGGCTGCGTTCTACATGAACTCCAAGAAGAGCTAAACCCAAACATAAAACTACTGTTCAATCTCAGCCTTACTACAGGATATGTGCCCAAAGAGTGGCGTACAGCAACAGTGGTCCCTCTCCATAAAGGTGGTGCCTCAATGAATCCTGGAAACTATCGCCCCATAAGCCTGACTAGCTTGGTCTGCAAAGCTATGGAAAGGATCATCATGGACCTCATAAATAAAGATATTGGGGACCTACAGACACTGGATCCTACCCAGTTCGGCTTTGTTAAGGGCAGATCCTGCCCCTTAAACCTGGTTGATTTCTTTGAAACAGTCACCAAGGCCATTGACGAGGGGAAGGTGGTCCACACAGCCTACCTGGACCTTGCAAAAGCCTTCGATACAATACCCCACTTGGGCATTATAGATAAGTTCACCAGCTTAAATATAAACCCCTATGTCACTAGATGGATTGCAAATTGGCTCAAGGACAGAACCCACATGGTTAGAATTGCTGGAGCCATGTCAGACTCCAAACCATTTACAAGTGGTGTCCCACAAGGCTCAGTCCTGGGACCTCTCTTGTTCGGTATATATTTCTCAGAGGTACAGGCCAAAACGGAAGGACTGTGGCTGACCAAGTTCGCAGATGACTGCAAACTGGGCACCATAATCGACTCTCCAGCCGACACAAGCATCCTCCAAAAGGGCCTCATAGAAACAGACAACTGGTGCCAGAGTCATGGCCTCAAGCCAAAAAGTGTATAGTCATCCCCTTTGGCAAAAACAAAGTGCCCACAAATTACCACATAGGTGGTAATCCATTAAGTACAGAAGAAATAATTAGGGACCTGGGGACCCAAGTTGATAGCAATCTCTCATTTGACAACCACGTGGCCAAAGTGGTTAGAAAAACATTTTATATAGCCCACCTAATCATGAAGGGATTCACATCTAGATCAGGGGACGTCATTGTGCCTCTTTACTCATCCCTCATCAGGCCCATAATTGAGTACAATGCCCCTTTTGGGATGTACCTTACCAGACACCTGCAGCAACTGGAAAGACCCCAAAAGTACCTCACCAAGAGGATCAAAGGGCTCAAACAGATGCCATATGCTGCCCGGTTAAAGAAACTCCAGCTCTACTCAGTGGCATACTGCCTGTTCAGAGGCGATCTGTGCCTGACGTATAAAGCCATGTCCAACCCAGAATTAATGGGCATGCTGCACCTCAGAAAATCCAAATCCCATCGAGCTACGTGCTCGAGAGACTTGAACATCAGGACTTGTAATAAATAGGACATGCTGGAGGGACAGATTCATAACCCAGAGGCTCCCTTCACTCTGGAATAAAATCCCAGTCCAGGTTAGGCAGAGTCCCTCATTGACTCTCTTCAAGAGGAATCTTGATGAGTGGATGGGAGATTGTAGGTTTACCCCGGGTATCACTTCTGTGTCACTGTTAGACAGAGGCACAGTATACTAACCTCGAAAAAGGGCATAGCAAAATAAATTTAAAATTGGTGGCGAAAGCCAAGCACATTCTGGCTAGGCTTATAAATGCCCTAGGGCAGATAGCCTAGTATGAACCTATGAACCTATGATGACAGCTCCTGCAACTTTCACTGCATGTATTCTGTCAGCCAATTAGCTGTCCAATGGATGAGAGAGGGATTTACATTAAGTCTAGTCAATTCATTTTGGCTGTCTTTTAGGCAAACAGAAGGGGTGAAGAAGTATTAAAAGAAAAATGAAACACAAGCTGCTTTTTTGTGTGTGAACAGTGTGATATTTTATTTATTTATTTATTTATTTATTTATTTTTACATTTGTTAACCTGGTTAGTCTGTCTGGGTTCTTAGAAGCTCTTTTTCAGCAGGGACCCGAGGAGAAAAGCTCCCAAAAAAAGTTTAAGTAAACAAATAGTAAGAACAAAGATAAACACAGATCACATTTTAAGTATACATACTTCTGAAGTAATTACATAACATGCAATAAAGGAATATATAGAATGGATAGAAATACAATACAAAACATATATGGAAATTTTCATGTAGTATGGCAAGAAACTAAGCAGAAATATTGTAAGACTAAGGTCAATACATTGCTGAACCAAAGTCCTAGGCATTAAGTAAGTAAATATACAGATAAAGTTGTGTGAACTTTGGAAGTTAAATAAATTAAAGAACAGTAATAAGGTATTATGGGAATTGAGTGTAACATGAACTTACTAGTATGGAATATGACAAAAAAAATGTGTAGGTAGTAGTAAGAGAGAGAGAGATAGAAGTTATACAGTTAAGTGAGGTAATCCCTGAATGTTTTTTGTGTATTAGTTTAGAGCATGAACATAGCCAATTTGAAAGGAAAAAAGATTTAAGCTGTTTCTTGAAGGCATTTTTGTCTTTAAGTAGTCTAAGGGCTAAAGGGAGTGTGTTTCAAACAGGGTATTTTGCCAAAGGTTTTGTTTGACTTATGAACTTCAAGAAAGTATTGATTAGTACTTCTTAGTGGGCATTGAGGAGTATAAAGTGTCAGAGAATTTGCAAGGGATGGGCAGGTTTTAGGATTGTTTAGTATATTGTGGGCTATAAGGAGTTGGGATTGAGGAAGTAAGTTGGAAAATTCAGGTCAGTGTAAAGCCTTTAATGAGAGGCAGTGATGGGATCTGTAAGGTGGGACTTGTAAGGTGCAAAATGGGAATTTGCGGCAGCAGATCTGGCTACTTTGTTACATGTGGTTTCTAGTTTGGATATTAGGTTACTCTGTACATGGGTAAGAATAGGTGAAGCATAGAGTAGGGATGGTAGAAGCAGTGATTGGGCAAGGGATGGCCTGGATGCACAGGGAAGAAAGTTTTTGTGACAGTAAAGCAGACCTAGTTTTTGGTGTTTTTTTTTTATTGAGCTATGAATGTGATGCTTGAATTTAAGTTCATCATCAATTATTGCTCCAAGGAATTTTGTTTGGGTGTCAACAGAAATTTTAATTCCATTAGGGGATGTTATGGAAAAGTTGTCTAAGGGCTAAAGGGAGTGTGTTCCAATTTTTTGCAACTGTGTGACAATAGAGTATTTTCCCAAAGGTTTTGTTTGGCTCATGAACTTCAAGAAAGTATTGATTAGTACTTCTTAGTGGGTGTTGGGAGTATAAAGTGTCAGAGAATTTGCAAGGGATGGGCAGGATTTAGGATTGTTTAGTATATTGTGGGCTATAAGGAGTTGGGATTGAGGCAGTTGTTGTGTCTTTCAGCTTTTCCCGATTAGGGGTCGCCACATCGGAACTCCGGTCCGCTAATGACTGGCAGTTGATTTTTACGTGCTGAGTTGCCAGCCCTAACTCACAACCTTCAATGAAGGTACGCCCATTCACGCATGTCTCCACGCAGAAGACGCTCTAGCTGAGATTCAAACCAGTCAGCGTCTTACTGTGAGGTGACAACGCTACCGCAGCACCACCACCGCAGATAAGGAGTTGGGATTGAGGCAGTAAGTTGGAAAATTCAGGCCAGTGTAAAGCCTTTAATGAGAGGCAGTGATGGGATTTGTTAAGGTGGGACTTGTAAGGTGTAAGATGAGAATTTGCTGTAGCAAATCTGGCTACTTTGTTACATGTGGTTTCTAGTTTGGTTATTAGCTTACTCTGTAAGAATAGGTGAAGCATAGAGTAGGGATGGTAGAAGCAGGGATTGGGCAAGGGATGGCCTGGATGCACAGGGAAGAAAGTTTTTGTGACGGTAAAGCAGACCTAGTTTTTGGTAATGAATTTTTTGAGCTATGAATGTGATGGTTGAATTTAAGTTCATCACCAATTACTGCTCCAAGGAGTTTTGTTTGGGTGTCAACAGAAATTTTAGTTCCATTAAGGGATGTTATGGAAAAGTTCTGTTTTGTATGTTCCAGATTTTTAGGTAGGAAAAGTAGTAGCTTAGCTTTGCTTACATTTAGCAGAAGTTGGTTGGATTGTAGCCGGTTTTCAACTGAGTGGAGTGAGTTTTGTGTAAGGGATTGAAGGTTTTCTATGTTGTCAGCAGAGTTGATGATGGTCAAGTCAACAGCATACTGAATAAGACTGAATTGGGGGCAGGATGAGAAAAGGTCATTGGTAAATACATTGAAGAGGAGAGGGCCCAATATTGATCCTTGTGGGACCCCTGACCTAACTGCTAGAAAGGGGGAGTAGGAAGAGTTCCATCTTACAGCCTGGTGTCTATTAGTGAGGTAATCGCAGAACCAGGAAGTGGTGGAGTTTGAGACACCTAGGTTGGAGAGTTTATGGTGAAGTATGGTATGAGATACAGTGTCAAATGCTTTTGACAGGTCCAGAAAGAGGGCTGATGCTATTTTGCTATTATCCCTGAAATGCTTTTTATATATACATATATAAGCAGAAAAAGGGAGTATAGCCAGATGTTATGGTGGGTGTGGGTAAGTTCTAAGGTAAAGAAAGAAATCTACAAGAGGTGGTTTAATTGGATGTCCACCCTGAAGTATCATGCCCCCACTCATTACCTGAACAAAGTGCAGCAGTACTTACATTATATTTGCATCAGTGCAAATTGCATACCTTGGCTCTAGGTAATTGCCACAATGGAACTGACACCCCAACCCCATGTCCAAAAATGGGAAAAGGGGTATTGGATGGATGGATATTCACAGAGTTCAGAATTGTGATAAATAGATCTGTTACTGACATGTTTGTACACGTAGCACATCCAGCTAGTATGCAGATGTATATCTCTATATGTTTTAGTAGTGCCAATATTGCATTTGTTTTTCATTATTTTTAGACTAGAGGAAAACATCATGAACATAAGGAGCAGCCCAGTATTGATTATGATGTTTTTTCAAATTATTTCTCAAGTGCATGTTACCTAACTGGGGTTAAAATTATTGTCTGCAAACCACTGCACTTGAAGCCCCAGAATGTTAATATATTTAAGAAAGATTTTTACATTGTTTTCTTCAAAATAGTTTTGTATAGCACTGCTAAATTAGATTAGTACTAGGCTAACTGCCCTTGTGGGCCATTTATAAGCCTAACCAATTACCCTATATGAGAATCAAACCCTGCTTCTTGTGTCTGCAAGGTAAACACCTTAATTATTATGCCAACCACCCAACAATAATGGGGTTTGATCTTATTTTGATTGCACATTTTATTTTTCTTTATTTAAGGATTTTCTCCCCACCTCTTGTGTGATTAATTCTCTGGAAGGGGCTTTTTTCAGTTGCCATCTGTCAGTTCTGCATGACATCAAAGACTAGAACAGCATCCCATACAGAATCTGCAAGGCTGTCATCTCTCTGAGATGCTGTCTTCCCAGCACCCTAGTTGACTGAATGCTTAGCAATGCATTTTGCTCGTTCTGTGTGATCTATGTGATCTGGTCTGTGACTGTCATCCTTCTTAGATTGCATTCTTGATGTGGACAGTGATCTGGTCTGTTCAAACACTGCATTGTTAAATCTTATTTGTTTTGTGCAAATTCATGTGGAGCTTTTCTTCCTGGGGCTCCAATGAAAAGGGGCTCTGACCAGTCAGATCATCCTGGCAAATAAATAAATTAATAAATAAACAAATGCATAACTCTTCTTAGATAACAGCTGTAGCTATAAATTAATCTTTGAGTTGCTCTACATTCATTTAAGATGAAAGGGTGGGTGACAGTGGTCATCTCTTTGGTATTATAATGGTTTCACAAAAGAGAGTTCTCAGCAGCTGGATATGGACATCTGGTTACTGCACATTTTAATCTGCATGTCTTCACCACTGACTATGCCTACAGCGACAATATATTTTATGGGTTCAATCACAGAAATGATGGTGCCCAGTTGCTGTTTGCAGTTATGTGGTTTGTGTTCAGAAGATGATGTTTTTTGGTGAAATTACTTAATAGTCTTTCCTCCATATGCTGAGACTGTAGTTTATGTACTCACCTGTGCATGTTTTATTTTGATAAGTCTCATTTGTTGTGCAATTGCCTGCTTAATTTTTGTTTTTAATTTTATCTTTTGTTGATTGGGTTAGTCCCACTAGGCTAGTAGCCTCTTTTCAGGGGAGACCTATGGTGGTATTTATACTACTAAGGGAAGTTTGAACAGGTCATCAGAACTTCTTCAGCTTGATAAGAGAGTACTTGTTCCAATTCTAGAGCAGTGACTTCTGGGAGAACAGCACTCAAGGAGATCCAAGATGGCGGATAGAGATGGAAAAAGCCAGTGCAGTATTTGAGGCTCTGTGAGATTCTGAGGAGCAGTTGAGCAGTTTCAGCAAAATGTGCTTATTTAATAGGAAGCAAAAGTTCAAATAATGATGGATGTCTTATTACAAGCCTCCAGTCAAGAGGGTTGCAGGATGATATTTTGGGTGAATTGTTGTTTCACAGTGAAAAACAAGTTTCATGGGGTGAAATTATGGACAAAATTCAGTTGGAGGAACCAGAATGTATTTGAATAAAAGATTCCCAGAAAAATAAATCATATGCCAAGACTGTTAAGGAAACTGCAGGGAACTTGATAAGAGATGAACAAAGTAAAGGAAATGTCAAAAATCAAATGGGATTCATGGTGAGAATTTAAAAAAGGAAGAAAAATAAATGGACAGGTATGACATTTGCGAGTGAAGGCTCATAAGGTAAGAGCTTTCATTTTTTTTTCATAAGAGGACATTTTGTGGCATTATTTTTCATTTTGTGACATTATTTTTCAGACCGATTCTGTTCTGGAAATTCTTTTTTTTTTTTGGTTGGGGGAGGAGTATGAGAAGAAAAAGAGCTGTAATCTATGAAATTCTTATGTGGTTAAAGCATTTCACAGAGAAACAAATAAGAAAATATATGTTCAGTTTCAAACTGAAGATGAAAAAGAAACATTAAAGAGCCATTTTAGCAAACTTTGTAAATAAGTTGTGGACATTAGCAAGATATTATAACAGAGGATTATGGAATGGTGGATGGGACCATCCTATTTTACTGAAAATGGAGAAGGAAAATTTGCTAATATCCCCGGTATGATAAATATAGAAATGTTATAAAATATTGGGGATAACCTAAAACATGTTTTAATTTCTGTGGAAAACATGATCATTTGATAAGTAACCATGATAAAAAGAAATGTTATATTTGTGGGGAAACAGGTCATAATGCAACAAAGTGTGAATTGAAATGTTATAGATGTAACAAAATGTGGCATTTATGGACAGATTGTAATCTAGAGAAAAAGAATGAAAAAGAAGAAAATAAAAGTGAACTTTTGCACAGACAATTCATCATGCCACTTTTCTGGCAATTTTATTTGTTCATTTATTTATTTATACTTTATTGATGGGGTTAGTCCCACTAGGCCAATGTGTCATTCCCCAAGCTGGCATTCATACTGACTAGAGGGAATTTGGCCAGGGCACTAGGGACTTATGATAAATGATCTTTTGCATCCATCTGAACCTCCACCAATTTAGGCAGATGTGCCCTTAGTTAAACATCTACTCTGAATGCTAGCACACCCAAGACAGCAACATTCCCTTTATGCTGCACTGTAGTGTCAATAATAGCATTAATCCAACTGCCTGTTGTGGGAATAGAATCCACAGCCTTTGGATCTTCCAACAACAAAGAGGAGTGTGCTACTTGTAGAGCTACTCAGCTTGCAACATATCTCAATACACATGTAAATTGTTTAATATCATTTTGTTTTGTAAGTTGTTTTATTTATTTATTTAACATGAACTATCTCTTGAGAATATATTCAACCGTGTGTCATTCACAATATCGACAACTCAAAATATTGAAACATTTTTAGTGCAGGAGGGCAAGCCCCAACCTGCATCTCCCATGTAGGGGACTGTGACCCTCACACTCCCTGCTAATTATAAATACCAACTCCAGGATCACACAGCAGTCTGGAAAAGTCAGATTCCCCCTTTCAATATTTTACGTTTTCAACATTTTTGAGTTTCGGTATTTAAAGTTTTCAATCAAATGACTAACACCCATTCAGTCAAACCATTTATTACAAACATTTTAATGATGGTGTGTTTATTTGTTGACTTCATACAGATAACCTGTGGGCACTTCAGGTGTACATTCATTGTAACTCAGAGAAATGAGTTCCAGAATGGAGCCACAGTGTCAAATTGAATACATTGTCAGAGTAGATCTAGCTATTCCCAGGAGTGGTAGTAGTGCACAGTTCAACCACTTTGTTTTCTAAAACAGCTTTTGTGTAAATCATTAATGGCTGTAAGACTGCAATGAGGGATAGATAAAGCTCTATATGTATCCTAGATGATCTGGGAATGGTTAGCAGCTCAGGTGCTCTAGCAGTTGGATATGAAGGGTAGAGATGACCAGCTAGCCCCAGGTCACCAAAGGGAGTGGTAGGCAGTCTAGACTACTGAACTACTGTCACCTACATTTAAGAGAGGCATACAGCAAGATGTGCACAGGACATGGAAATGTGTCTGGCTCTGGAAAGCCACATTTACCTGGTAGCCTTCATTGCATGAGTGAGAGCCTGCAGGTGCACAGAGCAGGGGCAGGCATGAACATGCATGAAAGCTACTGGGAGGTTAAATATTAAAACAGAAAAATTCTTTGCTGTTTTCCTGGATGATAACCTCCCTGGCAGACAGCCCTTATAATGATAAGTAGAGGAACAATATGATGATTTTTCTTTATAGTCAACAGACATGAGGCATAGATCAAATTAAAAATGTTTGTATTGATGCTGGGCCACCACTTATCACAAAATAAGTCTGCTTCTTGATGTACAGGTAGCTTCTCTTCCCAAATAACAAAATCAGGGTCTAACAAGTTATCATCTTTTTTCTCACTCCATTACAATGAAGTGGCACAGATGACAATAGTGACTCATTCCTGATTTCTCTTTGCATAACAGTGTTTGTTATATCTAAGTGTGCCATAACTGATGTGTAGTTCACATGGATGGATCCACAGCTCCTGGTTCCACATATGTTTCATGTTGTAGCTATGACAGTTCATCAACATTACTGTGCTGTTTCCTAATATTTAAGTACTATACAGGTGTTTTAAATGATGGATAATTGTTTTATCATAGCTATCATAAATACCTTGTCTGTCAAAGTAAAGTGTTACCAGTGGGTGGTAATTCACGTCTTTCATATAGATGCTGGCTTAATTTCTTTAATTTGCAGTGCAGGGGACAGAAGTTTATCAAGTTGTAGTTGTATTCATCCTTGGTCTGTCATCTTGGCGTAAATGCCATGGCAGGAGCATCCTACAGTTTGTGTAATGGGACAGAGTTAATCAAATATGATGACACATTTCGGAATAATAAGGAAAGATGGAATCAAAGAGTAAGCATTTTGTTTGCTATAACTGTTCCTTACAACTTCTGGTAAGGATATTTGCAGTTCTCCATCTATTTCCATGTAGAACAAGTTGTGGTTATACATCTTAATGATGTGGTACCACCCTTATGTTCAGTAAAAACTTGCAGAAGTAGTTTACAGTTTTGTGTGTGTGTGTGTGTGTGTGTGTGTGTGTGTGTGTGTGTGTGTGTGTGTGTGTGTGTGTGTGTGTGTGTGCGTGCGCGTGTGCAAGGGACTGTGGAATATCTGGGTGTGAGTGTTCTGTCTGTTACTTTTTCTGCAATCTTGGAGTTAGTATATATAAGTAGGGGTGGTGTGTGGGGGTGTATGGTGCTTATCCCCCCTGCTTATGTGTAGTGTAGGTATTTGCATGTTTGGTGTTTTGTTTTCTTGTGTGCATTTGTTTTGTGGTGTGGGTGTTGTGGTTTGTGTATGGTGTGGTGTATGCTGTCTGTTGGGTTTATGGTTTCGGGTTTGTGAAATTTCAGTTTTGTACAGTTTCGACTTTATGGTCTCGAAATGCTGAAATTCGGGATTTCAGCATTTCAAGATTATGAAGTGAAACTATATATATATATATATATATATATATATATATATATGTATGTCCACTTCATAATTTAAAAATTTCAAAACCTCGAACATCAGAATCCCAATGTTTCTGAAGTTTTGAAATCCTGAAGCTATACAATCGAGATCGCTCAACAGTGCAGAACAGTAACTTAACCGTTCTCTTCACTGTAGTACGATGTCAGAGTTGATATATTTAAGCTGCGGGGGGAGTAGGGGGCACTACCCCCCACTTGAGGGGGTGCAGGAGGGCTTGCCCCCCCTGCAAAATCATGATTTCTAATGCTTTTTGTTTTATTTATTTTTTGTGTGTTTTGAGATTTCAAAATCTCGAAAATCTGGACGTCGGGATTCTGATGTTCTAGATTATGAAACTTCAAAATTACATAGTGGACCCATATATATATATATATATATATATATATATATATATATATATATATATATATATATATATATATATATATATATATATATATATATATATATATATATATATATATATAGGTTTACTATTGTTTGTTCGAGCAGTAAAACATTTGCCGTTCGAAGCAATTAATTTTAAACCCAAAAACACACATCCTGACCTGCCACAATGTCGACCCAAATGATCAACACATTTGAGTCATCATTGTGGCTGAAACCATCACATGATAGCCATATAGGAGCTGATATAAATCAAACTCCTATATGACAAATCACATTTTTGCAGGGGGCAAGCCCCCCCTCCACCCTCCCACACCCCCCTACTAATATAGTCTAACTCCAAGATCACACTACAGTGGGGGTATGGATGAATTTCCAGTCCCCACTGTACCGCAATCTCCATGCAGATAGTCGAATATACTTTTGCAAATGCACTACAGCATTTGCATAAGTGTGTTCAACTATCCCATCTATTTATGTCTTGTGCACGACATTCTGATTTTCGGCAGCAGTGCTGTCGACAGAATGTCGTTCGCACAAACCATAGTAGACCTATATATATATATATATATATATATATATATATATATATATATATATATAAAAACTCACCAACAATGTATTCTGAGGCCTATATGTGTGCAGCAGAGCCTTTGGTTGATCTTGTCACGTGCCTTGTCTATTCTCTTCAATCGGATTGCCTCAATGCAGACCTTCCATCTTAGAAAAAAGTTGTACTTATCTCTGTTTGATCTAGGCTCCTACTCATTTAGCTTGTCATGCCCTTTTTGCCATTTTCCCCATAGACTTAAGAATAATTCCATGCAGTACTTTGTCCACAAAGTCAAATTCCACATGAAGATGCTACACCAACAATCAGTTCATAATGCAACAAACCTTTATGCATACTGATTGTTAAAAATGTACACATTTGTACATATGACTGTGCCAAAGTAATTTCTGTAAACTCACCTCAGTTCTGGAAGCAAAAATATATTCAGTTCTTTGAAGGTTGTTCTCTGAAGTCATCAATGGTAGATTAATAGTAATAGTGCAATCTCCACAGATGTGAATATCACCTGATTTACTTTTCACAGTTCTGGCCCCATGGGTATGCCTATTAATGATTTTTAATATAGGCAATACCCAAGGCTGCCATAAGCTTTAGTCGGTGCAGGAGACATTTAACTTACTGAGACTACTGCTTAAGAGTGTTTAACATACTGCCACTTCTTTACCCATGTTGCCTTCTCCATCACCTTTTTGCAGCTGTTCAGTACCTTTTGAATTTCTTTGTGTATTCCCTGGTGAACAATAATTCTGACAGCTTAATCCAAGGACCCACAACCATCTCCATGAAAGTATTTTTACAGAACTATGGTGTAGTTGGTCTGTACAATGTCCTGTCTGTGCCTTTTATTTCTCCCTCTGCACTTCTTCTTTAGGATGAACCTCCCCACACACCTTCTCAGACTCCCTGCTATGATACTGTGCTCCTATACTATTTCTGCTATCTCTTCTTGATTCTTTGAGAAGAATGGCAACTCCTCTAGTTTCTGGTCATATAATTTCCCCTCTTTAGCATACATATTTCTGGTGGCTTTGCTTTGTGTCTCTTCTAGTGGACAGATACATCTTGACTTTTATGACCTTCCTGTACACAGTGCTCAAAACATGGGTTAGCCAGTGGTCACTAAAGAAGGACCATTATTTTTTGCTGCTTGAGTTTATTCATCCTGAGGATATATACCAGCAATGTTTGTGGCTGCCACTGTCTACTTCCTTTCCTCCTGTAGTACAGCCCAGATATGATCAATACCATCAGACCATTTTCCTGTTCTGTCACAATCAGTTCCACTTGCTTCGGCTGATACTTATCAGTTCACAGGTAAGTACTAGGCTAGCTGCCCTTATGGGCCATTTTAAGCATAGCCAATTTCTCTATTTCTGCCGAAAATGATCTATCCCATTTGGTTATATAAATTTTGTATTTTCCATCCGTAGATCTTACTTGCTGTTGAATATGGACATGGATGGACTTTGTTTTATGTGGCTGTGGAATCTGTTCTACAGCTGCAGTATTCTCTTTGAGATGTATCTATCACTCTAAACCATTCTGTTGATCTTGCAGAAGAGGTTTAGAACCCTACAACAAGTACTTGTCTTGCTGATATACAGTAAATCCACCAGTAATGGATCAGGGGATGCCTTGTATGCTAGGGGTCTATATCAGTTCATCGAAGATTCACTTCAGTGAACCTGACTTCATCAACCGCAAACCAGGGAAAGAAAGCACTTGGCCAACTCCACAACAGAACACACACTGCAGTATGTTCAACCCATCCCCCCAATTATATATATCAACTCTGAGATTGCACTACAGCGGGGAAAAGGGCAAAGTTGTGCTGCTGGCCAACTACTTCCTTTCCCTACTTCAATCTTTCCCAATTGTGAACTTTCACGGAAGTGAAATTCAGTCGTTTGAGGTTGATGAAGTCAGGTTCACTGAAGTGAATCTTCAATGAACTGATATAGACCCATATGCCAGATACAGGTCACCTCTTAGCCATCTGTAGGATACCATGTATAATCACATGGCTTTGAGTCAATCCATGTAGGACATCTTTAGGCCTTGTATCCTTTTAGTAAGGTATGTCTGTAGGCATTCCAGGTTGGTGCATATGTCTGAACAGATACATCATATACAATGATTAGCCTAATGAGGGTTGAGTAAAGGTGGACAATGACATCCCCAGATCTGATTTGGACACATTCTCTTTGTTTATAACCTGTGCAATATGGAAGGACTTTCTGACAACATTAAACGCATAGTCAAAAGTTAGGTCACTGTCCACATATAGTAGACTCCCACTTATCTGGTCTCTCTTTAACCGGCCTTCTCTTTAACCAGCCATCAGATTTATGTTGTAGTCCTAGCAAAAGACAACAGAGAAGAACAAAACTTCTGCATCCTCCAGGCTAAATAATGACAAACATTTGAGTTTTAGACTTCATATTCATTAGAAAAATGCATACTAACACAAATTATGTTATTCTAGCCAATTTATAACCTATAAATATTATTTTGTATGCTTTTTCTGATTAACCAGTCATTCATTTATCCAGCCTAAGGCCTGGTCCCAGTGAGACCGGATAAGAGGGAGTCTACTGTAAGTTCACAAATCACAAACAACTGGGTCAACTCTCAGGGGTGTAGAGTCAATGTGGTTGTTCCCTGGGGTAGATGACTTTCCAAAGGATATAATAATGCATTTTTTGGCATTTAGTTCCAGTCCATGATTTTTGGCACCAGTTATTTATTTGAACTAACCTTCTTTTAGGATGACTAGGTCATTTGGGGATTCAATGATTGCTCATACCTTGCAGTCATCTGCAAACTTAGTCAGCCAGAACTCTTTGGTATTGGCATTTACTTAAGAAAACAATCAACAACAAAACATTGAAACAACCAGGAACCAGAGAGAAGTAACCAAACTGTAAATGTACACTGGTGAAGCAGGTGAAATCAGAAAAGAAAATGATATATATACAATTGTAAAACCTATAAACTTTAAAAAGATTATATAACTATATACATTGGTGTCTGTTAAGAAGAAAGCTATAAATAAGTTTAAAGTGTAACATGAAG
Organism: Protopterus annectens; assembly: GCF_019279795.1. Lineage (NCBI taxonomy): Eukaryota > Metazoa > Chordata > Ceratodontiformes > Protopteridae > Protopterus > Protopterus annectens. The sequence goes on from NC_056737.1 coordinate 100,455,468, forward strand.
AATGATATATAGGTTCATATATCTTTGTCCATTTTCTCAATTATTTCTAGCATTTTCATCCAAGAGTTGTATAAGGATGTAGGTCTGGTAGTTCTGTTCTTCAGTGTAGATATTTCCATTTGTCCAACTGTTCTAGCTAAATTTTTTAATTTATTAAATGTAGGAGGAGTCTCACTTTTCCAGTGAATGGTGATGATTTTGCGAGCTGCTGCCTAAAATCTTTTTTTGACACACAATCTGGAACAGGAGAGTTGAATAAAATCATAGATTTTGATAATTATCATTAAAAACAGTCTGAAAAAAAATAATTAATATTATTCCAATACAAAGTAAGACACTTTCATTAAAAATGTGTTGCCAGTCAGCTCTTGTTTTAGTCTGACATCTCCAACATAGATCTTCATTAGCATACATCTTAGATACTTTATGTGGTGTATAAAAACTTCTATTCAAAAATTTCCAAGTGAATAACTGCAAGTTTATTGATAATGATGACTTCTTAGAAGATTTTAAGATAGTCTTTTTTTCCTTTTCATTAGGAGGGTGATTGTTTATCTGTGTATAATAATTCCAGTAGGGGTCTGTTTGGTATATTTTTGTTGTTTTAATTATTTTGTAAATTTTAGATAGATATCCAGCACCTTGATAGGGTTGATTATTAATTATAATAATATATTCAATAAACTTTGGGACAGTATGTCTAACTGTATCTTGCATTTGTCCAATTCTATTTATAAGGTATTGCCTTAGATTTTGCAGAAGTAGCCATGAGTCATTATTTATATTGTAGTATGTAGAAAAAAAGTGCACCACTGTACCTTCCCAAGGAAAGAAGTAATAAATAAAAGTAAAAAGTGGAAGGCACAAACAGGCAGTCACAACAAGTACGTTACTCAGCTAAATAAATCCAACTGGAAAAAATCCAAATGGCAGGTGTGTAATTCTTCAAACCTGGAGATTCACCACTCTGAAATAGTTCTTTCAACACCACTGGACCGAAGTAGCAGTTTCAAACAGAAAGAGCAGCACAGGTAAAGACAGCTGCTTACCTCCGTCTAACAATAGCTTGTAACAAAGTTCCAAAATCAAGGACAACCAAGCGTTAGGCGGAATAAACTTTAATTAACATAAAAAGGCGAGCGCTTTCAACAATAGTCTTCCTCAGGCCATTGAAAATGCTATGCAAACAAGGTATATAAATATACTTTCCATTTGAAAAAATGATCCTGTTAAGGAATAGTTTAAATAAAATAAAGTGGTAGCGCTGAAATTTTAAATGCCTATTGTGTACAAAATACGTACATGCAAAACTATTAAAGGTACTAAAAGCAATAAAAATTGGAAAATCCTGTATATGTAATACCATGATAAAAAAGTTTATGGAATGCTTATTCAAATGTTATCAACAAGCATTGCATGCTGCATCCCATCTTACTCATGCATCTAAAACACATTTGTTTAATTATATAAAAAATCAACCATAAAAATTTTGCCTTAAAAAATTTTTACCATAAGAAATTTTAGGGGCGCTGTCATTTACAACTCAAGCTGCATAACTAAATAAACTGTCCATAAATGAATAATAACCAGATGGTTATACCATGCATAGTATACCTATATAAATAATGCAATCTTAAACAAATCTAGCAAAGATGATGTGCCGCTATCCATAGAGCTCATGTTCCTAAGCAAACACAATGAATTATATAGATAATATACATAACATATGCTGGATTCTGCAGGAATACCACGGGGGGGAGGGGGGGATGGAATGTGTACAGATGTCTAAAATGTATCCACATACAAATCCATAAGCATATCACTGCAAAAATAATCAACGGCAGGAACGTAACTTCCTTGCCTTAAGCTTAGGCTTGATAGACACTCTATCATTCAGGCCTGGGTGGCAGTCAGCTCTAAGTCTAATAATCCAATCAACTTCTTTCAATTCTGTTCTGTTACAGATGTCACCACACCGAACAGTAATAGGATTAACCTGTATTACTTGGAACTTGAAGCAATGTTCATTAGAAGTATTACTAACATGTTTAGATAGTGCATTGTTATTGGATCCTGTCCTGATCTTATACAAGTGTTCCCTGATTCTATCCCTAAGCTTCCGATCCGTTTTGCCTACATAGAACACAGTGCATTGTGTGCATGTGGCCAAATAGATCACATGCATGGTGTCACAGGTAGCATTTACTTGAAACGTGTACTGCTGTGAACTAATGGGATGTGTAAACATATTAGTTTCATTAATGTATTCACAGTACTTACATTTGTGACATTTCTTAGTAAAATCTTCTACTCCTGATATTGACCTGTCCACTCTACTGGGGCCACACAACATCCTATGTAAGTTAGGTTTATTTTTATATATAAACTTGGAATGATCATCAATGATGTTAGAAATTCTAGGATCTGTTTACAATATTTCCCAATGTTTATTATAAATATCTCTAATTTTTTTCACATCTTGTGTGTAGTAAATGGGTACTCTAATACTGTTAACATCATAAATACTCGTAGCTTTAAATGCAGAATTATTACTGCATTCTCCAAAATATGGCATGGCTCTACCTGTTCTTAACTCATCAATTTCTGACATGCCTGCATCTATTTCAGTCATACTATATGAACGATCCAAAAACTTCAGTTTTAACTGATTAATTTCATTTTTAAAATCAGTGTCATTAGAATGTAAACGGGATGCCCTTATAGCCTGATGCTTAATAATGTTGTGAAAAATATGTTCAGGATGCATACTGCCTCTATGTAAATAAGTATTCCTATAGCAGCTTTTTCTGAACACTCCTGTATTTAAAAAAACATTGGGTAACTTTTCCACAAATACATCCAGATATGAGATTTTTTCTCTGGATTTAGCCATTGTAAATGTTAAATAATCAGTGACTGTATTCATCTCATCCAAAAGTTCTGCGAGTAAATTCTCATCTGTTTCCCAAATAAGGAAAAGGTCATCTACAAAACGTGTATAAAACAGAACGTGTTCTTTGAATTTACTCATCTGAAACAAATGTGTATATTCCCATTCTGCAATAACTAGGTTGGCATAACTATTGGCACAAGAAGTGCCCATAGCTACGCCATCCCGTTGTATATAGAGTTGACCATCAAAAGTAAAAACATTATTCATCAGAACAATTTGCATCAAATCACAGATAACTTCTATTTTACTTCTAGAATAGGTGCCATCTCTTTCTAAGCACCTCTTAATACTATTAACCCCTTCTTTATTAGGGATAACTGTAAACAGTGACTGAACATCCAAAGTCACTAAAAAGTTACTATCACATCCCTGTCTGTTAGGCATCCTTTCATATAGGGTGACCAAAAATTGTTTCATATCCCTTAAAATGTGTACATGTTTATTCACAATGGGCCTAAGAATATACTCTAAATATAATGAAATAGGCTCAGTCACCCAACCTCTCCCAGCAACTATAGGTCTCATAGGTGGGTTGCTGTCATGTTTATGTATTTTGGGTATCCCTTGAATGCATGGAATGGTGGGTTTATCCACTATGAAATATCTATACAACTCTTCACTAATTTTACTTTCACTGAACATGATGTTCAAACTATCTACAACATTCCCTATAATATTATTAACTTTACACATATTAATTTTACTGTAGAAGTTTTCCTCATTAAGCATGGTTTTCATACTACCAACATAATACTCCATATCCATTATGACCGTCGGTCCACCTTTGTCGGCCGGTCTGATCATAATGCTATGGTCACTTTTTAGGGTTGTGAGTGCTCTTCTCTGTGCTGGTCTGAGATTACAATGCCAATTTCTTATTTAAAAGTTCATTTTGGTAAAGTTCTTGCTCTACCAATTTGGAGAAAGCATCAATTAGAGGATGCTGGTTAGGGATAAATGTACTGGGCTTCCTAAACCCATGTTCACTGGTCGCAGCATTACCAAAATCTAATTTTAATTGTAAATTCCGTGTAAAAAGTTTTAAGTCAGTGATGTTATCTGTTATATTACTTTTATAGGAAGGGATAAATGTTAAGCCCTTCTCTAAGATGCTACATTCATCCTGAGTTAAATTCCTCTTGGAGATATTCCATATCAAGGATCTCTCCCTCCCTGCCACATTTTCTTCAGGGTTGGGCCTATATGATTCAAGTCTGCTTGCCTCTTCTTCTGCCGTCCCCTGCTTAGGGAGCGGTCCTCCCCCCCCCCTCCATTGGACAGCAATAGGGAAAGGGGCAGAGGGGTTACCCCCAGATGTAGTACTCACCTCTTTCAGTTCTTTGACTTTACTACTATTGGCTATACATGCATCCAAAGGCGTATCCTCACTAGGTGTATCAACATGTTCACAAATATCAACCCTAGTATTAGCATCCTCAAAAACTGATATATTATGTAAATTACTAGCAGGTGATAGACAATTTTCATCACTACCATCCTTATGTACTAAGGCTGTTGTTACCACCGCATTCCTAATTCTCACACTCTGACCATTAGCTGTTACACCTACATTGCTGTTGGTAACCTTAGGTGCCGCTTTAGTTTTATTAATACTGTCATGCAAAGTCCCCTTTTGATTTCTGATGACATAATCTGCTTTGGGCCAAGTGAAGACATTGCCCATTCTAAAATCGTCTGTGTCCCTTTTAATTTTATCCTGTTTCTGTTGTAGGAGTTTTTTCTCATAGATATACACACTGTCCAACAGTTTTTCTATTGGAACATTCAATACATGGTCAGGGTATACATCATATAACTGTAACTGTTGCTTTTGTATCCGTTCTCTCAAGGCTGTCTCTTGTGGTAAAAAATAGGCATTAAGCAACTCCATGTACTTAATACTAGTGTCTAGATTAATCTGTTGCCATAAATACAGAAGGTCAGGATAAACAGTACCTGTTGTAGGCATTTTTAGTATACGCAGACCTCTTGGGATGATCCTACGGCTTATGCATACTTCAAAATGCTGTCGTTGCAGTTGGAGACGTTTTAGCTTAAAAAAGTCAGATTCCATTTCCTGTAACAGCACAGTCAAACCTTGGTGTTCTTTTTGTAAAATACCATTTTCATTCTGGTCTTATTTATATTGTATTTTCTGATTATCTGATCTTTAGTTAATATTTTGTCTTGTTCTACCAGCTGATGCCAGTAGCTTATTGAGCTTATCTTGAGGATAACTGCTCTTCTATCCTTCCTAGAAACTGTCAATCTTGCTCGAGATTCTGGACTCATAGTATCCACAGTTCTGCTAGATCTCTCAAAAGCCTTCAACACCATTTCCCATTCCCACCTTCTCCTCCATCTCACAAACCTTAATCTCTCCTCCAACACTCTTTCCTGGTTCTCCAGCTACCTTTCAGACAGATCACAAGCTGTCAAATGGAAGAACTCCTCCTCTTCCTTCCTGCCTACCCAAATTGGTGTTCCTCAGGGATCCATCCTCGGACCCATGCTTTTCAACATCTTCATAAATAACCTTCATGCTTACATCCCTGACACTACAGTCATCCAATACGTTGATGACTCTACTTTGGTCTGTGCCACCCCCCAACATTCCTGAACTTCTGGATAAAACTCAAATAGCTTTTTCCACTACTGAGAGTTGGATGCACCAAAATCACCTCTCCCTCAACTCTAATAAATCTAAAATCCTAATATTCCTCCCCTCTAAAGTCCCCTCCTTTGACAAAAGCACTTTCAAGATACTAAGCAAATCTTCCAATTCAATAGAAGTAGTCCCCTCTGCAAAACTCCTAGGCATCATCATAGACAAACACCTCAAATTCGATCTTCATATACTTCAAAATATAAAGAAAACCCACCAAAAGTTAGGCATGTTATACAGGAACAATCCATTTCTCTCCAACTTCTGTAGGCATACCCTGGTAATAAGCTACCTCCTACCTTCTCTTCTATATGGAGCTCCTATCCTAACCAATTTGTCCTCATCTATCACCTCTAAACTTGAAGCTTGCTATAATAAGATCTCCAAATTTGCCACCAAATCCAAAACCTCAACTCACCACTGCCTCTGCCTCCAATCCCTGAACTGGTTAGAACTCCCTAACCACCTAGACTATCTCCAACTAACCTACGCTCATAAACTAATATTCTCCCCTGATAAATGCCCAGCCTTAAAAAATATTCTCCCTCCCTACATCCCAAATAGATCTTTGAGATCTGAACACCAAAACCTAATCTCCATTCACAAACCCAAACGTCCCTCTGGCCAACTCCTACTTTCCTTCTCCCTAGGTAAAAAATGGAACTCTCTCCCTCCCTCACTTAGGACTCTTCCTAATCTTGAAGCCTTCAAAAACCAACTCTTCCTACACCTATCTTCCAAATGGAAATGCTCATGCTTTCAGCCTACATAAACTTTCCCACTAAGCTTTTCTTTCTCCTGCTCTACTAGACTCTCATGCTTAATCCCTCTTCTCCAAAGAATCTGTAATAACAGATATCAAATAAACTCCTAGATTGTATTTAAAAAATATATATGATTAATATTACACTTGCAATTTTCTCTTCTTTGAGTATATAACCTACATTTTTGTAACCTTTCTTTTTGCTATTATATTTTGTACTTAATCTCTAACATTTTGTAACCTTTTGTATTTGTAACCTATTTTTTGTATTGCACATGGAGCTTTTCTCCCCGGGCCTCCACTGAAAATAGGCACATCTTGGCCCAGTGGATTTCCCCAGTAATCAAACTGAAAATAAATAAATAAATAAATATTGATTTTCTGAATTTGGAATGTATCAAGGATAGTTGGTGTGAAAGCTATAGGGAAGGTCAAAAAGAACCATGAATTAATATTTGGTACTTTGCTTATGTATGTTTTAAATGCTGTTAGTGTGATATTCATATCTTTGGATGGGAGGTTATTATTATTATTTTTACCTTCTAGATAATCTTTTAACATCCAAACTAAAGGAAATTGTATTATAGTTAAATGATCTGATATGTTGTTATGATTAAGTTCAGTATAGACCTGTTCATGTAATTGTTTCCATATAGGTTTGTAGTGATCATTTAACCATAGGGTTATATTTTTAACAACAGAGGACATAATATATATTTCAATATCAGGTAAATTGATTCCTCCATCTTCCCAATTTGATAAAAGTTTATTTAAGGCAATTCGGGGTTTGTTTGGGAACCATAAAAAATTTAATATTAGTTTATTATATCTCTGAGTGATATACTTGGGTGGTGGCAGTGAAAAACTTTAGATTAGATATAATACTTTAGGAAAAAGAATTGATTTAATGATATATAATCTATCTCCCATTGTAAACATATATTTGTTCAAGTTAGATATCGCTTGCTCTATTTTATCTAGCGTTTTATTATAATTATATATAAGTGAGTCAGTTAAGTCTTCAAGTAGATATATGCCTAAATATACTATTTTATTATCTTCTGCTATGTATTTGGAATATTTTTTGTTTATATGTTTCTTTTTAGTATTACATGACATAATTTTTGTTTTGTTTTCATTGAACTGTTAACCTGAGATAGTTTGGAAATTATTTATTTCCTTAAACAAAGCTTGTAAAGATGCATTGGTGTCTGTTAGGGTAAGAAGTATATCATCTGCAAATAGCTGTAGCTTAAGAGATAAAGTTTTGTTGATGCAGATGCCTTTAATATTACTATTTGATCTGATCTGATTTGCAAATGGTTCTATAAGTAATGCAAATAACAGTGGTGATAAGGGACAGCCTTGTTTAGTTCCTTTTTTGATTTGTATGGGACCAGATCTATATGAACCTAATTTAACATATGCTATGGAATCTTTATATAGTGACTGGATAAGGGCAATAAAGGATGTAGGAAAATTATATTCTTTTAGGACTAGCGTAAGGAAATTCCAGTTAACAGAATCAAATGCTTTATTAATATCTAAGGATATTATGTTTAAATCTAAGTTTGCATGTTTATTATAATCTATCAATGACAGAATTTTTTTAAGATTATCATATGTATTTCTTCCTTTAATAAATCCTGTCTGGTCATCATGAATTAGCATGGGAAGAAAGTGTTTAGTCCTGTCAGCATATATTGCCATGAACATTTTATAATCGATATTTAATAAGGATATTGGTCTATACAACGAACATTGTTTCTCATCTATGTCTGATTTAATTATTCGTGATATCAATGAGTATTTCCATGAAGATGGTATAATTATATCTTGATTAACTATGGAGTATACTTTTAAGAGTAAAGATATAGCTTGATTAGGTATTACTTTATACATTTCTGGTATTATGTTATCTGGGCCAGGTACTTTATTTAGTTTAAGCTTTTTAATCTGTGATCTTAATTCTGTCATAGTAATTGGTTTACTTATAGTATTAATTTGTTCCCGTGTTAATCTAGTAAGAATTTTGTTTTTAAGATAATTTTTTATATCTTTGTCAGGTTTTCCCTGAATGTTTGAGAGGTTATCATTGTTATATTGTAATCTAAATGCTTCTAATATACCATTTAGGTCTGTGACTTTTTTCTTTGTATTAGGGATATATAATTCTTTTATTTGCCTAAATTGTATTATTATTATTTTTTGTTCCATTAGCTGTCTCTGATGTGCTGGATTTGATGAATAAGAATTTAATTTTATCTTTTATAGGTTAATCAACGTCTTGTGATGTAAAATTTCTGCATATTTGTTGTTAATTTGTAGTAATTCTTGAATTAAATCTTTATTTCCTTCTTGAATTTCTAATTTTAATTTATCAGCTTTCTTTTGTAATTCTAGAATGTCTTTATTCCATATTTTTCTTTTATTTATATACCAGGATAGTACTTTTCCATATATATATATGTTTTTAAGGAGTCCCAGATGTATATTTCTGAGATGTTCTCCGTGGAATTTAGTTTAAAGAAAGTTTTTATTTCACCTTCAAAAAATTCTTTAAAGTCCATTAATTTTGTAACATATGAAGGTATTCTTGTAATGGGATTAGTATTTATATGCATAAGCTCCATTTCAAAAACTAGAGCATTATGATCTGATAATGGACAATTTATTATTTTGACATTACTTATTTTTGTTGATAAATCATTGGATATGTATATCCTATCAATTCTTGAACTAGTCTTATATCTATGAGAGAAAAAAGTATAAATTAATGAGTCTGGATCAGCAAATTCATTTATATCTTTTATGGAGATTGCATCTATAAATTTTATAAGTGTCTTTGATATAGGTAACTTTCCTCTCTTACTTTTTGAATCTGTATCTTTGTCATCTGTTACACAGTTGAAGCCTCCTGCCATTATTAGACTACCTTTAGTTAAATGTAATATTTCTTCAAAATGATGTTTTACTGTTTCTACACCAAGTCCTGGTATCCAATATAGGTTAACTAAAGTGTATATTTTCCTATTCAACTCTATATTCACTAAGCAAAACATACCAGATGTGACTTGAAAAGTGTTAATTATTTTGGGAGAAATAGTTGTATTATGCATTAGTATGGCTACTCCTCTGTTCTTTTATTTATATTGAGAACTTACTAATACTGTGTAGTTATTAATATTGAGATTGTTTATATCTTTATCTAGTAGATGCGTCTCCTGAAGAAATACTATTTGTGGATTGTGTAGATTTATGTATTTATATAGACTCCTCCTTTTGATATTATTATTCAGTCCATTAATATTTATAGACAGATATTTCATGTGTTGGTTTATGTTTAATTTGTATGACAGTAAATATACATAGTTTTAACTCTTGGCTTACACTATATGTATAATTTACACTATTATTTATATGGAAGTTCTGCTTATCTTCTGTAGACACCAAAACACTATAAGAAAACAATGAAACTTCTAAATTAACTAATTCTAATTAGTTACACCTGTTCCTATCTCTATGAGGTAATATACCTCTTTACATGAGTAACATAAGTACCCACACAAACCTTCCAAATCTGTGAATAGTGTTTAGACTAATGTCTCTTAACCTCATAACTTAGTATGTCACTATTTACATATATCAAAGAGTTAATATGATCAGCTAATAGATAATTATATGCAATTTTGTGTGCAAGTATTAATATTTATACATCAATAACATGCTTATACTAGTTTAATCTTACTTATAGAGTTTCTTATAATCAGTGTTCCAAAAACAATTTTTCAATTACATTTAACAAACTTTGTTTCATCTTAGTACAACATTTCACATATCAATCCAACATGACACAGTTGCTTTAATTCACTCTGCTAAGACTCCAATACCTTGTCGATTAGATATTATGGTTAAAATTCTCATATTATTTATGTTCTTTTTAGATTGTAATTTCATTAGACTCATAATTTGTTTAAGGTAATTTTTCACTTCTAGAGTCTATATCATGTAATATATGTGCTATAAGAATATTATCTATTCTATAGTTATATGAGTATTTCCCATTTTCTTCGTCACTTTTAATGAAATAATTAGATTTATTATCACTTAACTTTTGAGAAAGTAGTTATTCAAGTCATATTCCAGAACTCTTTACAAAATTTGGGTCAACTTATATGACAATATATATACATATATACATTTATATATACTTACATATACATGTAATGGTCTTTACACATCTTAAGGTTCAAAAATACTCAAGTAAGACACACTGGAGAGATAGGTTCCTGACCCAGAGAGTGGCCAGACTCCGAAAAAGAACCTTAATGATTGGATGGGAGAGAGAAAAGCACCCCGGGGATCAAACCGGCCACCTTACCAAACAAGAGTCCAGGTAAGCAAATAATGTGGAAAGAAATAGCCAGGAAATGATTATAATTAGGCTTATATAAGCCCTAGGGTTGATATTCCAGCACCAACCTATGAACCCATGTAATTATTTATGATTCCTGTTGTATATATGTAATATTCTAGTATTGGAAATTCTTAATATTAATCTCTATATCTACTTAGACAATAGTGTCTTACTGCATATCTAATAATATTTTACTTTTTTCTAACAATAACTATGTGTAGGTTGCTATTTCTGTTAGTATATAAAGTAGCTATTAGAAAATTTTGTTTAGTGTCTGTTTGCTAAATATAATCATGTTTTATGTGCTTAATACTGTAATTATACACGTATTATAACTTTTCTTATGTCTTTTATTTGTTAGTTTTGTAATTCAGGTGTACTAGCACTTTAAGAGGTGCTCGTTTTGGGATTTACTTCCTTGACTTGTAATGCTGCAATTACGTTTTATTTAAGAGACATTATACGCAAGCATGTAGTGCTCGCAATGAGAAATTAAACATTTAGGTGTTGCTTGCGTGTGTACTTAATGTTTAAGGCATCGCTCGTGGTAATATTTTTTATTGTGTAGTTTTATCTGTGTTATATGTGGGGCATACTTCATGACACATCCTAATAAAACAAACAGCACCTAGTTCGTTACTGCATATAAAAGATTCAATATGACATTCTAGTAGAGTAAAATAAATTACTGTAATAGCATATAAGGGCTTAATCTCTTAACTAACTACAACCATCCAGTATAACTCAATCATCTTCCTTATACATATCCCTTTTCTCCTTGTAGTTGGAGAATTTTAAGATGTGCTCGTTTTGGGATTTATTTCCTTTCCTAGTGATATTGCAATTACGTATTATTTAAAGGGCATCATACGCAATCATGAAGTGCTCACAATGAAAAACATAACATTTAGACATTGCCTGCATGAATATTTTTAGCTGCTGTCTCGTGGACAGAGCGGGAAAGTAGTGAAGATTTTACTTATCTTTCAAGGTATCGCTCATGATAATATTATTTATTTATTTATTTTTTTTGCATAGCTAAAGCACAATTCAAGCATCTTCAATAAACACATCATTATCTCCCCTTCTAATCAGAAAGCTTTGTTTATGTACATTAAATACAATAAGAGCCTATGTGGTGCACCGGGATGCAACAACATCATATTTCTTACAGCCAGATATGTGCGCACACTCAAGCTGTCTTTCTATCTCAATAAAGTAAATCATTACGACAGCAATAATGAATTAAGTACTTCAACCATGCAAAATATCTAACACAAGCGTATCATTCATCAAAAAATGTATTTATCCCCACCACCCCACCACCCCCCACCCTGATCAGAAAGCTTAGATTAGACATATTATATGAATAAAGCATTCAGAGATTTTATAACAAATTGCTAGTATAGCTAAATATATGGTGGGATGGTTGTATCAGCTTGAATCAGATATCAGTTAGCACACATCTTAAATATATCACTCTATGAATTTTGTTTGTTAATGATTAAGTCAGAGATGTAGAGAAAGAAAAACAATGTTATCAGGTTTCAAATATATTTGTATAGACCTAAGTGATAATGATTAATTAACCTAGTTTATATTTATTCTAAATTAAAGTGAGATAAAATAAATAGAAACAGTACCTGTTATATTACTGTGATTTATAACTGGAAGATTTCCTGTTGGTTTTTATGACATTGTTTAAAGTTTTGTATTACATGTAATATATAAGTTATTTGTCCTTTAGTTTTTTTTTTCTTTTGTTCAATAGTCTTCCAGTTGTTTACTTCTGCATTTATTTTTGGTGTACTGTTTGTCTAATCCATAGATTCTTCTTGTGTTAAAATGTTATTTGTAGTGAGATATTGTATTGCTGAGTCCACTGTTTCAAATATTTTCATTCCTACTGGAAGGAAAATTCGAAGTCTTGCTGGAAACAAAAGATGAGTTTTCAGTTGTTTCTTTTTCAAGATTTTTATTATTGGGATGAATTCTTTTCTTTTGAGAACCAGTTTTGTAGAGTAGTCATTATCAAATCTAATTAATGCATCATTATATTTAATGGGTGAGTTAGTCCAAGCATTCTTGAGGATGAGTTCCTTGTCTTGCGTGGAGACATGTTTTACAATTATGGATCTTGGTTTGTTTTTGATTAAAGATGCATTCCCTGAAATTGACAATGACCTGTGTGCACATTCTATACCATAAGAAAGGGCTTCCGGTAATTTTAATACATTTGTGATACAGGTAGTAAGAAAGTTTATTATATTATCTCCTGCTTTTTCTGGCAGACCATATATTTGGATATTATTTCTTCTCATTCTATTTTCCATATCATCTATTTTCTCCAAAAGATGTGTATTGCAGCAGTAAAAATTCAGTTTGTTGTTCTTCTTGTAGGAGTCTGGAATCAATGTCATTTAATGACTGTTCTATGACAGAAATTTGACCTTTCTGTTGTGTGAACATCTCCTGAAGCTGTTCAAGTTGTTGAGAACATTTTTCTTTAAAAGTGTCCAATTTATTATCCATTTTATCTATTTTAGTTGTCAACTCCTGAATATTTAAAATAAGTGAATGTAAATCTTTTTGAATGTTGGGTCCTGAGGTGGATTCCTGAGATGGCTCATTCTGAGTAGCTGATGCTGCTGTTGATTTTCTAGTATTTAATTTGACAGGAATTTTCCAATGAAAGTTGATAAAATTTATTCTGATGATGTCTCTGGATATTACAAAGTAGTTAGTAGCGAAAATATCCTCTTATTGTTCTTTTTTTCTTAAAATTCCTGTCTGAAATATTATTGAGGAAAGAGAGCTGTGAGAAAGTGCTGTTACCAGATCACCATCTTGGCCATGCCCCGACACAGTTCTTTTAGCGTAAACCAAATGTATTATTTATGCATTGTGTACCATTTTGCCTTCATCCATCCAGGATGAATAAGCATGACCTGCCCTTGACAAATCCAATCTGTGTTTGGAGATTCCCTATGTCCTAACTGATGAATTCCATGATAAGTCTCCATGGCTTTGCATATGAAACTGGTCAGATGTATGGGTCTGTAATTGTTTTCGTGGTGTGTGTAAGGTCCACTGTTATCCAGGGGAATGACCATAGCTGTTCTCCAGTAACATAGTACAAAACCTATATGGAGCCTGAGATTGAACATTGTTGTCATGTGTGTCACTAAATTATGCTTCATGCTGTTTAAGATGCATCCAGGGACACTGTCAGGACTCATCAATGCAGTATTTTTAGCTTTTGATTGCACTTTTAGGACTTAGTCTTGTGTGATAGCTGGAGGTATGCCAGTTATCAATATATCTTGAGGGATGGATGGAGGGGAGAAAGGGGTACAGTTACAGCTACATTTATTGGCCAGTAGGTTCACTATATCTTTGTCTTCAGTGTAGGTAACATCATTCACAATCAACTTAGTGCATTGCTACATTGTGCTTTTGAGATTATGAACATAACTAAAAAAAATACCTTGTGATTGTCCTTGACTTGGGTAGCTATTTTAGCCTCAAACTTGGCTTTGATGGATTTTGTTAAGCTTCTGAGTTGTTTGTTTATTTCATTGACAAGGGCTCTAACATTCTGGGAATTACTCTTATTTTTAGTCAAAAGTATTTTTCTTCTGTTTTAAAGCATGTTATTATGGTTCCACCATGAGGTTTTGTTTCTTGTTTGGGGTTTGCTCTGCATTTGTTCCTATGGGGAACAGCTGCAGCTGTATAGCTGTTTACATGCTGGTATAGGGTAGTGGCATACATTTTTGCATATTTGGTAGACTTAAATGGGTTTGGTAGAGATTTGAAGCTTACCAGTGTATCACTTTGGAGCAGGTAGTTTGTCTGGTTTCAGTTTTATTTGGAAGGAGACTGCTTTATGGTCAGACCTAACAAGTAATGAAAATACAGAAGGGATGACGTAAGATGCTCCCATATAAGTAAGGACAAGATCTAAGATGTTATTCCCTCTGGGGGGGTACTCTGACTAATTGTTCTAGGGAATTTCTCTTTGCTTGTACACTAGTAGTGGTGCAGGTTTTCCAGTCTGTAGTTAGTTTAGATTAACAAGGAAATTGGTATTGGGTTTAATACTGAATAAAGAATAATTCTAGTTCCTGTAGAGAGGCATTGCGGCTTTCTTGTGTCACAGAGGGAGTTCTTTAGCCAGCTAATATATGGTACAGGACATTTCTGATGGTTATTTGGACATGAAGAAGCTCTAATGCATCATGCTTCTTTACCAGCCTTGATGTGAGTCTCTTCTGGAGGTAGATTAAGACATCTTCACCTTTTATCCTCTCCTGCACAGTAGCTGGTCTAAAAGCGTGGATGGTATTATAGCCCTGCCAGAGCTGGAGTGCTCTTCTATAGTTTAAAGCATGTCTCAGTCACTACACAGACATCAATGTCCTCAAGGGTGAAAAGGGCTTCTAGGGAATGGTGTTTCTTGTTTAGGCTCCCAGTACTGACCAGTAACAAATTCATATTTTCCTTTGATTGTTTCTTTATGATCATAGTTTTATGAGGTTGGCATTGCCTAAAAAAGCACTATGGGGGTGGACAATGTCTTTGCCAATAATCAAAACTATAGAGGGGACAGATACAGACCATCTCTAGTGAGGCAGCATAGTCTGTCAATTATATCCTCCCAGGCTGTCAGATATTGGACCCCCCCCTTTGAATGACACCAACAACTAAGCTAATTATTGGAGTCAATTATTTTTTGCTCATACCGTGGTATCATGCTTGGGAGAAGGTAGAATGCTGCTCAGTGCTTGGCTCATACCTGCTTTGAACATATAGTCTGAGAGCTCCAGCATGTCTCTCTTCATTTAGTCCAAGAAGGTATACCTCAAGTCACTGACATCAGCATGAACTGTGACAGAGTCATACTGTACTTGTTGTTCAAAGACTTGACTGTATGTATGATCTGATGGATCCTGGCACCAAACAAGCAACTAACCATTGCTGTTTCCTTGCTCAGACCAGTACAAGGCACATCTGTATGTTTCACAATGGAGTCACCTATAAAAAGCTTGTTTGTTTAGGTCAATGTCTGCCTTAAGGCTCAGCATCTATTACATCGGGACTCCTTGTGCTATGTGAGAAAGTAGGCTTAATATGCAGAGTGTGCTCTGTGCCTGTGTTGTGTTTTGGAGGTCTTTGAGGTTTAGGTAATTTAATCTTTAGAACCTCAACATGTGATGGATTATGTGTATTGTGATGGGCTTGGAGGGGTATGATGTGTGATGTACTACTGATGATTTTTAGTGTCTGTGTTTACTGTGTGTGAGGTTTTTGCCTCCAAGGATATCTTTCGCACACTGTTATGCTGTTTGAGTAATAACTCATACTTGCTTTTGTCTTATAGCTTGCCATCCACTAGGAAATCAACTGCAAGTTAAATATTAACAGAAATACAAAAAATCCATGTCTACGTCATGTTGACGTAAGCTGACAATATCGAGTCTGATATTGTCAGCATGACAATATCGAAAGTGAAGAACATCGTGCAAGTAAACGGAAATCTCAGTAAAGGGTGATTTCCATTTACCTCAATGTAGTGCGGTCTCAGAGTTGGTATATTTAAGTGGGGGGGTGGAGGGTACAGTCCTCCATGTGGGGGGGGGTGCAGGGGGGTTTGCTGCCCTGCCTACGCCATTTAGTTTTTTTTTTTAATTTTTTTTTTTTTTACGTTATTCAATGTTTTACTTAATCGATCAATACAGTTCGACCTTTATTGATTAGATTAAGTAAACTTTCGATAACATGATATAGACGCCAAAAATTCCATATACCATTGAAAAAACAATGTACTTGATCTTCATTTTTGGCAAAGTATTTCATTCACTGGTCATGCCACATTCCAAGTTTTCAGCACATTAGTCAAATTCTGAGACAAACTTCCACTTAACACACTCCATAATGCCGATATTAGCAGGATTATTACACTGATATAGATATTTTCATAACATGTGCTTTACAAAAATGTGAATATCTTCATGTCCATGTGACCCTGATTCACAGCTGTTGTGCAGGTTTATTTCAAGTACTCTCATCTGTAACCTGGTACTTGTCAATCGTTTAAATTTTTTTAAGACAATAAATATATATATATATATATATATATATATATATATATATATACACACACACACACACACACACACACACACACACACACACACACATGCACACACTATAGCCTAAATTCTGCATTGCTGTGAGAATGTGTTATGTCTTTATTTCTGCTATATTATCGCCTATTTGGAAGATTTTACCATGCACTTTTTTACCAGAATCTCTCTCTGGTTTAAAATAAAAACCCTCTAAGAGAAACTTGCAGATCAAGATAGGTCCAAAGCACCCATGATTAAGGGTTGCCCCAAAGGTTAGCTCTCTCTCTCTCTCTCTCTCCTCAACTTTTCTCTATATTCAGACCTCAGATGAATAAAATACATTCAAAGGTCCAAAAACTTTAGTAGAACTTATAAAACCAAAAGTTGAGCACCTTTGTCTTTCTACTTGTCAGACTTCATCAGTACTAATTGTTCAAAACAAAGCACACAGCTTTAAATACTCTAAGTTAATTAATAAGTTGTTTCATAAAGAAACAGTACCTAATAAAAATGTAAGATATGTATACACATAGAATATAAATTCAAATACTGAGTTAAAATTTCAAAATGAATTAAATAGAACATATGATGTAAAATACAAATATAAATAATTATAATTTCAAGACAGGGCCAGTGGCAAAATAATTATTCAACCCAGCTGTCAGATTCACCCATAATAGCAATTGCCAGAATAGTCCAGGATACTCAATCTAAGTTTCCCAAGCACCCCCTCGGGGGTCCAAAGCTACCTCCTGTAAAACAAAAAAACAAAAAATTACTATTCACACATACTTTTGTGTGCTTAGTGCTTTACTATCCAGACTGTTTTAATGCCATATAGATGTACGTAAATGCACTTTTTCAGTGGTATTTCAGTTTTTTCTGACATAAAAAGCCTGACATAATCTAAAGGTAGCTAACTATATGACCCCTTACTATTACAGTTATAAGATTTATTAGTAATTAAATACTTATTCCATGCAGGGAGAAAAAAAACCTCTGATTTATTTTAAATGTAGGGGCACTGAGAATAGGAACCACACTTATATGTGCCAACTCTAGTTTTATTACAAATAAATGTACAGGAAATTCTATTAGCATATACTTCTTTAAAACTTCTACACTTGTTATATACTATTATATATTAAAGGGTTATTGGAAAAAAATAGCTAGAGTGTTAGGAATATCCCTAAATCTCTCCTAATACTTCAATATAATATTTTAACTACCTTATTATAATAATTATATTCTAATAATAAGGGTCTACTAAAACCTGTACATCTATCACCATTGCTATCTGAGGTCTGTATAAAATTCTTATGCTGAGATGTTCTCTCCACAGCCATAATTGGGAAATATTTATTACCCCATCCCAAAATAACAAAATATCCTTGATGGGGTTAATACAATTATTAGGATAACCCCTTTCCATAAAACAACTCAGAAATAAAATCACACTCTAAAAGAAAATCATCATAATCAGATGCCATTCTGACTGCTCCAGCAAATTGTTCTTTAAAAATATTCCATTTTTGAAACAGGAGTTGTTCAATACAGAAATGTAAATTAGAGTTGGAAAAAAGATTCATTTCTATGTATCCTGGATTTGTATCTTTTGTGTACAAGATATTTCACAATATTATCATCTAAACAGTGAAATGTTTCAACCTGTATATCATAAGTAAATCTCAGAAAAGAAGAGGTATATTGAATATGTTCTAAAACTGTAAGAGCATATCTCTACCACCTTCCCATAAAATACAAATATTATCTAAATAACTTGTATAAATGTAGCAGTACTTATAATGAGGGAATCCAAAATAAATCTACATTCCTAGGTAAGTAGGACAAGACTGGCAAATATAGGTTCATAGGTTTATAGATTCATAGGTGTTTAGTAGGCTAACAACCGCAAGGGCCTTTTTAAGCCTAGCCATGCATCCCAAATCTCTGACAAGATCTGATACCCTTAATAAGTGTAAGCATGGCCTGGGAGATGAACCATTTATAGGCTGCCTGTGTCCATTAGAGACATAAGTGCCAAACTAGAGATGATTTTTTGATTCCCCATCCAATTGTCCAAGTTGCACTTGAATTGGGTTACAAAGGAACTCTGCTTCACATGGATGGAAAGCCTGTTCCATAGAAGAGGTAGTCTTTGGGATACATACCTATCTCTCCAGCAGGTCCTATTTATATCACAGGCAAGCTTTAAGTCTTTAGAATGGGTAATTCTGATGCTGTTTGTTTTGTGAATATGCAGGAGGTCCATTAGAGTGGGGTCTACCAATGCCTTGTATGCCAGGCATAGATCTCCCCTCAAGAGCCTGTAGGAGACAGAATACAGGGATAGGACCTTGAGGCTATCAAAAGTTTTTCTATATATAATCATCATCTTTATTCATATATATTCTATGTATCTTTTACATTATATATTTTAAAGTACGTTCATGCTTTAAAGCACTTTTCATATTATCTAAAAGTGTTTTTTATGTATGTACCTTTAAAGAAGGATGATCTAGCTTAACTTAATTAACTGACTGACTACAACAGGAGTATTTAAATGGAACTGCTAGGCCTTTCTGTAAATACATCTGAGGAAGCAGTGGGATACACTGTGAAAGCGCTTATATTTTTTTTGTGTTTTATTTAGTACTTTTTAGAATAAAAGGACTTCTTATTCAAGCAGTTTTTGCAGTGGCGTTGTTTTGCCACACACAACTCTGTTGAATTCTATCTGTATTTACGTTTGTCAGGCATTAATCCAGTTTAATCCAGTAAGTTGCTTTTCTGTTTAATTGTTTTATATTGTATTTAGCTATTAATGAAATTGCCTCCTGCACTTCAGAACTATT
Source organism: Protopterus annectens (assembly GCF_019279795.1). Classification (NCBI taxonomy): domain Eukaryota; kingdom Metazoa; phylum Chordata; order Ceratodontiformes; family Protopteridae; genus Protopterus; species Protopterus annectens. Next base: position 100,475,252 of record NC_056737.1, read on the forward strand.
CAAGAACTGATGCCAGAAATTTAATCCATTTTCATCCATTCATTTTATTTTATTTATGTTAAAGGAATCTAAACAGCCTTCAGTGTATGCAATGGGAAACATTAAAAATAATAAATTTTTAATAAGGTTATTACTATACATCATCATTTTTGTTTATAATAAAATTCACAAAGGGAGTGACATTATTGATGTTTCTATAATTTAGAATAAAATCTTTTATAATCAGTTATAAATTATCTGCTTCTGAGAACTTAAAATCATTGAATACTATATTGTTAGTTGAAAGTAGAATTAATTTATGAATGTTTTTTCAATTTGAAGAATAGACAGGATTCAACCACAGACACATTACTTTAAGAATAACTGTCTGAGAATACAGTTCTATATTTGGGAAAGCTAATCCCCCATCCTCTCAACTTCTGTAATGCCTTTCATATGTTATTCTCATTTTTTAGGATGCCATAAAAACTTAATTAATAATGAGTTTAATTGTTTAATTAGGTTTTTATGAGGGGAAGCAATTAATGTTTGTAGGAGAAATAAAATGTTTGGTAAAATAATCATCTTTATCCAGGCCAATCTATCTTCCATAGTAAAGAACATCTTATTCTAATCATGTAATTGTTTTTTAATTGTATTAAATAGATTTTTATAATTTAACTTAAATGATTCACTCCATTTAGATGTTATGATTACCGCAAAATATTTGAAGTGTTCATTTTCCCATGTGAACTCTATATTTTTCAAGTAAGGTGTTAACTTTTTTATTTATTATTAATGTTTTTGTTTTACTAATGTTGAATTTTAGACATGATATTTTCTCAAAAACTTGACTGAATCAATAATATGTAGAATGGAAAAATCAAGACCTCCTATTGTCGATAAAATATCATCAGCAAAAAGCTGAATCTAGGAACAATAGTTTTTATCAACAAAAAAAATTTTATGCTTGAGTTTATCCTAATGAGAATTACAAAGGGTTCAATTGATAATGCAAACAATAAAGGTGACAAAGGGCAGCCTTTTAGAGTTTTTATTGGCTTTGATAAGAATGTTCCAATTTTAAATATATAATATCAAATTTTCATATATTCTATTAGATCAATGAAATTTATTAAGAAATTGTACTCTCTTAAGACTTTAAGAAAATATACCTAGTTTATCGAATCAAATGCTTTGCCTAGATCCAAGCTAAAAATAGAAAGTTATTTTTTCTTCTTATTTGCAATATCAATAAGAGAGAACAGTATAATTATATTGTCTTGAACTTTCCTATTTAAAATAAAACCTGTTTGATTATCTTGTACTAGACTGGATACAAGATGATTTAATCTTTTTTGCAAGGATAGTCATAAAAATGTTATAATCAATATTTAAGAGAGGTATGGGTCGATAGGAAGAGCATAATTTAGGATCTTTGTGTTGTTTTAGGCTGGGGAAATCATTGCATAATTCCATTAAGGGAATGAACTTCAATTATTTCTAAGTTTTGAACTGCTTTTAAAAGAATTTTTAATGATAATTAAATAAATAAAATATTTATAATATATATTAAATAATATTCTATAATATATATATTATATATATATATATATATATATATATATATATATATATATATAATTATATGCTATATAATATATATATATATATATATATATATGTATATATATATATATATATATATATATATATATAATATATATTACATATTACAATATTTATAATATTATATTTGATAAAAAACATGTTGGAGCTTTTCTCCCCAGGCCTCTGCTGAAAAAGGGCTCTTCAGCTCAGTTGGACAATCCCTGTCATCAAATGTAAAATAAAATAAATAAATAATGAGTTATCAGGTAACATTTTATATATTTCCAGTATTAAACTAGCAATACCTGGGGATTTATTGTTCTTTATATTTTTGATTTGTTCTTTAAGTTCACAAAAGGATATAGGCCTATTTAACTTAATATTTTGCTCTTCTGACAATTTTTTTATATTATTTTTTAAAAAGTTATCAATTAAATCTTGATTTTTAATGTCATTGCTAGTACTATTAATTGTTTCATGATATTTCCAAAAAAATTCTAAGATATCCATTAGATTGGTTTTATTACAAAGACTGTATGATATCTGTTTAATGTGATTTATATTTCTTATCCCTTTAGATTTCACAGCTAATCTATGTAAATTTTTGGGGTTCACTGAATAAGATTGCAGTTTAAGTTTCTCTAGATTAATAGAAACTTTGTGATTCAAAATTTCAATATACTTTTCATTTAGCGCTTTCAATTCAGAGTTTGGATTTATTTAATTAGCTTTAAGATGTCATTTTAAATTATAGATTTTCATTTGTAGGTTAAGCAGTTATTTATCCCATTCTTTCTTTTTATTTAGATACCGGCTTTTGATTTTGACAAATAAATAGGCTTTCATAGAATCCCATAAAATTGTATTAGAAGTCATATTGTTATCATTGTAATCTAGAAGTAAGTTTAATTCCTTTAAAAACATTCTTTAAAATCATTTATTTTAACAATATAAATAGGAATTCTTTGCCAGAAAATAAGATTAATAGGTTTAATGCTGAAATTGAAAATAATGACATTATGATCAGATGATGGACAGGAAAGTATGAAGACTTTATCTATCTTTGGAAAAATCCTATCAGATGTGAATACCTTATCAATTAGTGTTTGTGTGTCAAATCTGAAGGAGTAGTGTGTATAGCTTAAAGAGTTATAATTTTTGATTTTGTAAATATCTCTTAGATTTGTGATAGTGAAAATGTTCCAATTTTAGTAGTGTCTTTTGCCTGCAAAATACAATTAAAATCACCCACCAAAATAATTTCACCTTTTGAGTAAATTGAAATTGTTTCTGGAAATGTTCTTGCTACTTTAGCACCAGTACCAGAAATCCAGTATACATTGACTAGAGCAAAATATAATTTATTTATCTCTAATACTGCTATAAACATCATTCCATTCTTATCAAAATATGTGTTAACAATCTTAGGTGATACACTGTTTTTTCCCGTAAGATCATAGTACTTCTTCTCTTAGAGTGAAAATGAGATTCCACTAGGATTGAATAATCTTTGAGATTTAATCTATTCAAATCTTTCTTTATTAAGTGTGTTTCTTATAAAAAGGCTGCGTCCACTTTGATTAATTTTAGATATTTAAGTAAACTTCCTCTCTTAATAGCGTTATTCAGACCATTTACATTTTAAGATATGCATTAATAAGCAGACATTCTTGACTATACAAATGTATAGTTCGAATCTGTTATGGACATGAAAATTAAAAGAATCATTACTACAAAACTTTCAAACCTATTTACATCCCTAATCCTGGAATAATTAGTTCCCAGTTTGATGAAATAATCATCATATCCCCCCTCAACCATTGCAGTTTTATTAAGCTAGCCCAATATATAGCACTGTCTATTGATATGAACAAATATCAAACTTATACACAAAATAGCTTCTCAACAATATTATGAAACTTCAGTACAACACACAACACAATATAACAAAATGTGTGTTAATTTGTCATAGATATTTATATCTATACAAATCATGCTATTATCCTAGTAGATAAGAAAGAAGAAGAGGAGTAAAAAAAAAATGTTAGGTCCGGGCATACCTCTCAACTGTACCGAATACCTCAGTAAATACAGGTTTTGAGGGCAAAATATTGGGGTGCCATGAGTTCCCACATGGCCCCTTTAATTTCTGATTTTTTTTACACTCCTGATGTCTTCAGGGAATGGGCAATGATGTCAGCTTCTGCAGACACTGCTTTGTTCCCCAGCTTTCCTTATTTAATGATAACAGCTGGTTTGTTTTCCAGCTTTACTTTTAATTTAATGGCTGCAGGCAGGTATGCACGGCTCGGCTCCTCCAGGTAAAAAACAGCTTTAAGCAGGAGAAACTGTGCTTCAGAAGTGTAAACTGTATTTTTACTTTAACGGTGGGAATCATGCTAACAAATCTGTGTACTAGTATGCTTAGAAGCAGGAGTTTGCTTGAAGTTAAAGCTGTTGTTTGATTATTTCAATTTCATTTGTACTATGTGTGCTGCTTCATATATGGCCAGCTGCAGGAACTGACAGCTGTGCTTTCATTTACTTATTGCATTTGCATACCACTATGTCATAAATAAAATCTTTGTTGAACTGAGAAGAGTACATTACTTGAAGGACTACATAAGGAGGCAAGTTCATTCTTATTATGGCTGTATTGTAAGTTTGCTGCTTATTGCTGTACTGAGGCAGAAGAGTTTGATCCCTTTTGCAAAGCAGGAGTGTGTGTGTCTGTGTGTGTGTGTGTGTGTGTGTGTGTGTGTGTGTGTGTGTGTGTGTGTGCGTGTGTGTGCGTGTGTGTGCGTGTGTGTGTGATTCCTTTTGCAAAGCAGGAGACTGTGTGTGTTTGAAACTAATCACAGTTTAAATTAATAATATAGCAACATAAAATTTCAATTAAAAAATTGAGCATCACATCATTCTTCTAATCCTGGTCCCCTTGGTGCTCTTCCTGTCCAGTACACCCATCCCGCACAAGAGATTACTGTTGTTGCTTAAACTACATTTTGAGATTGCTGCTGCTGTGTATTGGAAGTAAGTTTGCTGGTTCTATTATTGCTGCCGTAAGGTGAGTTTCAGTTTACAAAGGCAAGTTCTTTCCATTTGCAGTGTTTATTACCATAATGCCATAAAGTTCTTATTGCTGCTAGTTCCTAGTTCATTCTTATTATGGCTATATACTGTAAATTTGCTGCTTATTGCTGTACTGAGGCAGGAGAGTTTTATTCATTTTGCAGGGCACGTGTGCGTCTGTGTGTGTGTGTGTGTGTGTGTGTGTGTGTGTGTGTGTGCGTGTGAGACTCTGCATGTATGTTTGTTTGTCAGCACAATACTTATTTCTTAAGGGTTATTAAACAAGCACTGTACGTTTGTCATGTAGCACTGAATATACAGCATGTGCTCAGCCATATTCATATTTTGACTTTCTGACTTCTGCTTGTTTGACTCACTTGGATGAAGTAACTTAGAATAACTTACTGTACTGTGGAACATGTGAATTATAGTCTAGAATTAAGTAAAAAATCTTGTGTCCTTACACTTGCAATTGAGAAAATGAAGCAAACATTTTAGCATGTAAAAGGTAGTGAAGTTGGTCTCTTTGATGAGTTCTACTAGTGAAACTTAAACACATGCAGAAGCATACACAAACCTGAATATATGAAAGAATACACAAAGATTATTTATATATTTACTTGTATGTCATTTTATACATACATGCAGACACACACACGAGACACAGTACACACACTGGGGGAGTCTGGGGGACATGTTTCAATTTGGTGTTTGTGTGCATACTTGAAACTACTGAATGAACTGGGTTGCTGGGGGAAATGTTCTACTGTGGTGCCTGTAAGTTGCACATACTTGGGGAATGGATCGCTGTGGTGAGGGAAATGTTTCATTTTGGTGCTTGTGCATACTTGAAACTACTGAGGGAATGGAATGCTTGGGGAAATGTTACATTTTGGTGCTTGTACGTACTTAGAGACATACTGCTGAAGGTATTGGGGGGGGGTCTGGGCTTGGGCTATATTTTGGTTTTCTTTTCTTCAGTTTGTGTTTGATAGTTGATATCCCACAATCCCATTGGAATGGGTGGGGTTATTTTGTCTTAATCCGAGTACAGATTTGTACCTATTTTTCATGGGTCCTTGTCCAGATTTTTGATGTTTCCAGACTGAGAGGTGTAGGTCCGGATAAAACTCTTATAATACAATTAAGGAGTAGGTAACCCCTATAAATATAGGATTCAGTTGCCTAAAATCAACATAATGCTATCAACTAGCAATTATCTACAGCATCTAATAATCTACAGAATTCTATTTACATCATCATTACAAGTATTTTTAGCCACACTACAATACTATTAAAACTAACCTTGTAAAGAACACTTTGCTTTTCTAAGTTTCCAAACTTCTCACGATTATCAAATATTGAATTGAATCTAAATTAATAAAAATTACCATATTTAGTTTTCTGTCAATCATAAAAACAAACAGAAACAATTTTTTTATAAATTATTGAAATTTATGAAAGAAGCTAAATGATATTCCAGAAAATTGCTCATTTCTACGTAATAATGAGGACAGACCACATAAAATTACTATAACAGACTATCAGATACTAGACATTGTTGTTGTTACAGTAAGTTGAACATATCAAGAGCTGCATACCCATCTTTGAATAATTCAAGACTAATTTTAAGGTCAAAGATAGTGTCATAAAACATATTACGAACCCCTCAACATGATTAAGGAAAACTATTAATGTGGAGAGGATCCAATAAAAAGATAAAAATTACTGCTCATAACCCTTATTCAATGACTATATTTCAATGTATGATGGTAGTTTATACTATATCTGTATCTTTTGGGCTTCAGCTACTAGTATTATACAGTTGATAGTGAAGTCTGTTCCAAAACTAAGTGATATTATATTTGGCATAAACAAAAATGACCAGAAACATAACTGGTATTAGATTAATAAGTAATGTATATATGGTTCAAAATAGGAAACTGGTCAAGTACCTTGTGGATTTTGTAACAGGAGAAATAAAGAAAACTTGCATTTAAAGTGTTTTCATTATAAGTACTACTTATTGTTGTATAATGTATTTGACCAGTATACCAATCCTGCATTCAAAATTCCTTTTGCAATAAGATGTCAGCATTTATATCTTGTTTACAAAATATTGGATATGGCCATTTTCATTGAAAGTAGAGGATTGTATAGGACTCAAGAGAGTTGCATGTATTAATAGATTCTTAAACAAGCAAATAACCTGAGCCAAAGGTGAAGCCAAACCACCTGAAATCTAACAAATCAGATCCAACAGCCTCTCATTATCTTACTATCAAACCCCTCATGTTCCATATCACCTCCAGCCTGAGTCACCTAGTTGCTGTAATTGGTAGAATTATTACCTTGTTTTAAGTTATTAAGTATACTCTGAGTTCTATGATAAGTAAAACAAGTATTATATTCTGAAGCATGTTGCATACAACAATAATTCCTATGAGAACAAATATAGCAAAAGGCTTACACAAATTAATGCACATCTAAATTCCCATAAACCATTACACTGTCTTATAATATACATCTATATTCAACAGACAGACCAATTACTTATTATTCAGAGGATGCGGCTTTAAAAATATTCAGCTTGTTATACAGCAATAGATTACAATGATTAAAAACTGTTGTTATAACTATCATAAAATAACCGATCACTGTTATCAGGCAAGTGCTAACAAGCTTTACTTCTGCAGTAATATGGAATCATTAGAACAGTTGAACAGTTTTGCTTGTTAAAATGAGTAAAATAGACCAGAATTAAAATACATTTCTATGCTGTATTTGCATATTTGCATCAAATAAATTCTATTTACAAGCACTATGAATACACAAGTTAAACTAAATACTTAAAAGTGAATTTTAACTAATGTCTTTAAGCAATTACAACTCTTAGCATTTCAGAAATATTTAAATATGTATATAGGTATCAGACTGTCTGTGCAGTCATTAAGAATCTGTGACATGACAAACTGATAAGAAGGAAACATCACTGCTACCTTATAAAAAATTACCTTTTTTTGAAGAATATAGTTCTCCATATAAATCTGACCGCATCAGTCAATTCAGCAGCATGTTGAAGCTAATATATTTATTAAAAAGCTGTAACTAATTTTATTTCATGAAAACTGCTTGCCTAGTGCCATTAACTATAAATCTTCTAAGCTAGAGCACATACTTCCGTGTTGAGGGGTCAAAGGTTGATTGTGGCAGCTGTTCGCACTTCCTCACAGTGCGATGTATCAGATGCAAACTGAATAAACAAAACCAGCTCGAGAATATCAGCATATGTAGGCTTTTCCAGTTCTAGTGAGAATTTTAAACCTTGGGAAACAATTTTAAGCTGCTCATGCCAGAAACCCAAATAAAAAGGCAAGTGACAAATATGTAAGGAAGGAAAACAGGTAAATATTAAAGTAAGCAAGAATGAATTACAGAATAATATATTGCAGTAACTACCGTCTCAATAATCACCACACATTACCACCAGTCAGTCAGATAACGATCTCATACACTCCTCGAACATCTATTCAGTATCACTAGAACAGAGAATACTGCCCCACACCACAAAATAAAAGGGAGACAACCCACTACAGATACAGCATTACACTTCATCCTTCAAGGATAGTACTTATAAAATAGATGACTTAAAGATGCCTTAAAGATGCTACTATAATGTAAACTATTTAAATCTCTTAGATGCTCAAAAGGAGAGAAGAGAGAACTACACTAAGGGGATAGAATGTAACAATAACAGACCCCACCAACAAGAAAGAAGAAAGACAAAGGGAAAATGCCTCCCACAGATCTCACTCAAGAAAAACATATGCATTACAATAATCATTTAAACCCTAGTCACAACCAGACTATGGATCACACCAGTCACTCAAATCTCAGTTCAAATCAACAGCCTCACTATAAAAATAAGTAAGCCCCACCCCCACAAAAAAAAAAAAAGATAAAAGGGATTACCTCATTTATATGCAGCCCTCTTTATATGTCTTCATATACCTGGAGCTCAACCTCACGACAACAATGTTATGCTCTTTGTGTGGGGAAAGATTAATTACTTTCCTTGAAACTTCTTAGAAGATTTATCATTTGTGACATTTGAACTCTTAACAGCCTGTCTTTTCAGTTATTTTTCCTTGCAAAGTCCAAAGCCTCTTCCAGAGTGTTGAATATTCTTTGACCTTATGGTAAGGAGATTTTTATTTTAGCAGGAAATATAATTGTGCTTTGATGTTAGCTTTCTTCAGAGTCTAGATAAAGGGTGTACAATCTTTTATTTTTGCCATTACTGTAGAGGTGTAATCATTATCAAATCTGACATTTTTCCCATTTATTTGAACTGGGGTTCTCCACCATGCAGCTCTCAAAATAAGATATTTATCCTGTGTTGACAAGAATTTAACTATAATACATCTCAGACCTGGGGAATTCTTTGAACTGTACATATTTGACAAGGACCTGTGAGCTCTCTCTATTCCAAATGACAAAGATTCAGATAAATGTAATGCTTGCTTTTAGGGAGCCAGTCATTTCAAAATTGAGTCATGTTATTACCTTCCATTTTTTTCTTGAATTCCATAGATTCTGATGTTATTCCTTCTTGACCTACTCTCCAGATCTTCCACTTTCTCTAATAATAAGTTGTCTTGTTTTAATAAGAATTCTATTTGAGTGTCATTTTCATTTTGTCTTCCACCAATCTCATTGAGAGAGTGTTCTATGGCTGTTACTTGTTGAGAATGTTTAGCGATAATTTCTTTCAGTGAGTCAATTTGTTTCTTACTTTCCTTCTTCATATTTTCCATAATATTTTCCAAATTATCCATTTTGAAGGAGAGGTCTTAAATGCTAGTTATAATTGTCTGCAGTTCCTTCTTCATAGATGTATCATGAAGAGAAGCCTTCGAATGACTCATAGTTGTATCAGATTGTATAACTTCTGCCAAGATAAAATCTTAAATAATCCTTTAATGAAGGTATTTCTTATTCAGAAAGGTTCCAAACTATAGTAGAATTTGAAGTTTCAAAAGTTAAAATAAAATCCTGTCAGAAATAAAGCTTTAAGGCAGCGCTAAAGTTCTGTGCTGTTATCTGCTAGACATCCTAGCCACACCCCCCACAGGAGTCTTGTTAATATATTTAATTTTAATATAATTGTGAGCACACATTCTACACCAGGTAGCATAACAAAATATGGCTAATGGAAGCAAAGTGAATGAATGAAAAAGAAGCAAACTTTTACTTGAGTTCATGGATTCTGCATTGTGAGCTGCTGTTTTACTTGAGTTATTGTTACTTAGGTTATTGTTTGTAATGTAAGCAGTCACATTCATGATTGTGTGCTAACCTTGATACATTTATGGGCTACATGGAAGCATGAAGCCACCCAGCAGTATAAACAAGCAAAAAGTTGTAGCTTATTCTTTAACTTTTTGCTTCTTTACATACTTTTTGCCTGAATTGCTAACAATGTTACTATTTAGACTTATAATGTCATTCTAAGCAAATTGGCAGGTGAACATGTCTCCTTGTCCTTCTAATCCTTATGATTTATAGTAGCCTGTCTTTGTTTTTGTAGTAAAATGGGATAAAGTAAGATAAACAAGAACCTGGAAAATTTTACAAATATTTGCTTATCATATCAGCTGATCTATGAAGGGACCATCTTTGATGGATTTTACAGGTAGATACATCCACTCCATCAATCACAGTCCTGCATGTTTCTCTCAGAACATCCCACACGGACTTCTAAAAAGTCAGTGCACTTGTTTAGAATTGACTCAGTGGTTGCATTTTAGCACGCTCCTACTGTTTAATTATTATTCCCCTCATTAAATCTTGGTGGGTATGCAGCATTTATGTAAGCTCTGTCTTTTCTAACATACATTGCACTGTATGTCACCCCACTACATCAGTTCTAATATTTTCTAAAACTGCCAATCTAGACCTTTTGAAAAACAGACATCTTATTAAATGTCTGCATAATACATTGATTGATTATGTCATCTTGATCGCACATGTGCATTCATATATCCTCTGTGATACCTTGCTTGTTTTTCTTAACACAGTCAAAAGAGGAACAAAGAGCTTAATACCCACAAACAAGATCAAATGTTTCTGTATAATTAATATCAATCTTATGACAATTTAGCATTACACATGGTCTTCGAAAAGAAAAGAACACTTTCTGCATGTACTCTAAAGAAATATCCCAACATATCCCTTCTTATATCCATTTATATTAATCCTCGCTACTAC